>NW_028252478.1:0-50734 GCF_964263255.1 Lissotriton vulgaris
AAATGCTGCTGAATAATTAAACTAACCTCAGATTTTCAAGTCAAGTCAAAAATTATGTTTATTATGACCATAGTCTTTAAACAGTAGCAAATAGGCAGTATCACAAGTTAAAACATTCCCATAAAACTCATAAAACGGTGTAAAATTAATCCAATGTCATATAAAATTCTTACATGTATTTTTTACGTATATTAAATTCCCTAAAATTTACATCTTGCAATAAAAACTTAATCTTATATTTTAAAACTCATTTCTTTCCTTTAGTTCTTGTATAGTTTCCTTCATGTTAAAGTTCATGCAGTTCTACAGATTATTCTTGACTTATTATTGCTTTTAACATCGCTTTTATGTATTTCCCCAGGGCAATTGCAATGTCAATAGTTGGAAATTCAAATAGTAGGTTTGATGCCTGTGCCCTTGTCCTTATATCGTATTTTATAAATACAGGTCGTAGCCACATTTTCCGCTGTTCTAAAAACGACAGGCAATCCAGTAAGATATGTACCAGGTCTCCTTTGCGTCCTAGGCTACACCTGCAACACCCTGCCTGGTCTAGCATTTGTGCTTTCCAGTTTTTATTCATTATCCATGGGTGGATCCCCAACCGCAGCCTTAGTATCTCCTGCCTATAGCCACGGTTGGGGAGTATGTCCAGGTAGGGGAACCAATTTTCCTTTGACCAGGCATTCATCATGTGTGTTACTGATTTCTTCTTTGCTAGATATCCCATATCAATGGATCTGCTTACTTCCTTCCCATTTAATTTCAACTCACTCTTGGTACATGATACTTGGAGCGTTTCCTGAGACACCTCCACCTTTAGCCTTTTACAGATTAGCAACAGTCTTTCTCTACACGCTTTTGCCCATTTTAAGTCACTCTTTTGTATTTCTCTCCTACACCATTGGGCAACTTTTTGCCCTTCTGGATCCTCAAATCGATTCCAAAGTCTAATTAGTGCCATTTGGATTTGTGTATCCCAGGACTTTGTACCAAATTCGGTTCTTATGGCTTGAATCATTGAGGATTGTGGGAGAGATAGAAGGCTTTTTAGACACTTCCCTTCCACCAAGTCCCAGGCTCCCTTACCGCTCAAATAAAGGATTTCAGCCAGTATTTTAAACCTCACTTAGAGCACACTCACAGCACCCTCACAAACCAAAAAAACCCGCTCCGCAGTGATCTGGCGTCGAAGCACACCTGAGGTACACTCGGTACCTCGGGTGGGGCCCGATGATGAAACATGCCACCAACTAGGTTGGTGGGTGAGGGTCTTCATAAAACCTAATGGTTTAAGAGAAAATATTCATAATTCAGGTGTGAATGATCAGTGCCTAAGTAGAAAATGGAAATAAATACCTGACAACTGTCAAACTACGTGTGCCTGAACACTTGCATATACACATATGTGTAAGAATCCCTGGTAACAGTACGGGAAACATTCTTTACCACACAGTTACTAAAATGATCTGCCTTTACAACGGAGTCAGTACCCTGACTGGGACGTTAACACGTGTTCCTTTACCCCGCAAGTCATTACAGTGACTTTCTTTAGGGGGCGCATTGTTGGACTGGTATTGGATTTTAATTTTAAGTCCAACACCTTCCCCACTGTATCACAGACTGGAGATGGTATACTAAATTATACCATTCCAAAGCCCAGCATCCCCCTTTAGGCAAGTTGCTGTAACAACTTGTGTGATAAAGTCTCAGTCGGGGTAGAAACTGCGTTGTAAAGGCCTGTGTGGTAAATGCATACTGGCTTCTGCCATACAACCATTAGTACAGCTCCCTGAGCTAAAACAGACCATTCCCCTGAAAAACAAGTAAACAAAAACAAAGTAAATACTTCGTCCATTATAAACAAAACCCCTTGTAAAGTCAGATCTGACTACCCATGCAACATGTTACCTGAAAAGGAAACTGCGTGTGCCTCAATGTGATGCTATAGAGTGTGAGGATCTCTGTATGTGATGCAATGGTGATTTTAAAACGAGTTACAAGCCATTGCGAGCACAGAAAAAGAAACAGAAAAAAGATCCAGCCCAAAATAACGAAGAGATGGAGGTGAAGAAAAGATTGGAACAAGTGAAAAAGCAATAAAATGAATGCTATGTGAGGACTGAAGGCGAGGATTATTCCTTATTTCTTCACTTTATTAAAATAGCAGCTCATTAAAAGATAACAAAAAACTAAGTTTCTCAAGCACTCTTGGGAGAAGGTAGTTTAGAAAACACATAGAAACAGCCAATCCTGGCATAACAACAATATCCAGTCAGGGAGCTTATAGCCCAACATAGTCCTCTGTTACTGGCCGTCTGCCCTCCTTATTCGCTGCTACTCAGCCGAGATTTATTTATTTATTTTATTTATTTATTTATTCGACTTATATAGCGCGTTATAACCCTGGGGTCTCTAAGCGCTTAGAGATAAGTACCTTCCAGTTGTTTTTACTGTTTGGTGCTAAAGTGCTGTGTTTATTAGAGTGTTTCACATACGGTATTGGATTGTAATTGCTGTATTGCGATTTCAGTATATTTCGTTTTATTTCTTGCTGATTGTGTATCCGCGTCTTTCCTTCGTTTTTTGCCACTTTGGGCATTGTGTGTGTGCTGCTTTCTGCGCTCGGCGGGCTGGTGTGATTACAAGTAGCCTGAAACACTAATCTTGTTTTTCTTTACTGCGGGAGCGGGTTCACTCCTATGGGGTGTTTGCTGGTGCCTCGCTGGTCGCGTCGACCTCCCACTGCCAGGTGGCCTGGGAGGCAACGCAGAGTGTTTCACGATGTTTGGATTCCTCACATTCCTGGAATTCGGTCATCGTGCGCATTCCTCGTGCGGCCAGTCGTGAAGGGAAGACGCCCGGTTGGGTCTGTAAGCGATCAGGCAGCTTGAAGAGAGAAAGCAACCGATCGCTTGTGAAAAGTTTGTTAACCTCATCGCTGCGGCGCGTGTTCCGCCACAGTGCTGAAGATTCCAATCGCGGACGTGGTCATGACGGCTCCCGGCCATCATCAGCACACGCCCACTGTGAATCATGATGGCCGGGAGCCTTCATGAGCATGGAAGAGGTTAACGCTCTGCTTCCCAGTGAGATTGGGAGCTGAGTCTGTATTGAGCTTTCCTACGCCCTGATTTTGGGGTCTATATTAGGCCTAAAGGCCTTTGTGTGGGACACTGCCCGAACCGCTTCCGTGACAGGGGTTATTACCCTTCATTTAAAAACTTATTCACCAGCCTGTGTGTCCCAGGTGGCTGGAACCCCATTTAAATTGCGAGCAGCGCGCACCTAACTTCCGGCTGAAAATTGTAGACCTTACCTTAAGGCCTGGTGTTCTGATACCCAGACACCCCCTTATGGACCCTGACCTAACACACCAAATTATTATGGAATACCAGGAGGACTACCAGGACATGGAGGACACTCAGGGTGATGAATTCTAAGCCGCTGTTGACACCTCAATTTATCGGGCAGTGGCGTAGTCCATGACCCCGTAAGAGGAAAGGCTTTCCCATCAAATTACCCAGGCCTTTGAAAAGCTGGCCCCCGAATCTACCACTCCTGCTTTTCTCCCTCCGACCCCGGAGGGACCACAACAAGGAGAACAAGGCCCGCCACCAACTAAAAAATCCTGTGACATGCGGGTGGATCTAGATGCTTTTGCCAGGCTTAAGCAAGCCTTCCTTGACAGTCAACCTGCCCTTCCAGCAGGAAAGCCCCCTACTCCTCCGCCAGCGGACCTGTCAAAAGCGGCAGGAGACACATATAAGGAACCAGGCCCTTCCAGGCTGTAGCTTCTTTCCCGCCCCTCTCAGCCCTCCCAGAACATTTCAGACATGCTCGACCCTGACGATATTATCCACCCACGTTCCTCCGAATGGACCCACGGCCGACAAGGTCACGAGTTTTACGTGACGGGTCGCATTCGTAGGCCACTAGAAATGGAGGCCCGTAATTGCTCAGGGCGGAGTGTCCCCATCCATCACTCGAGGGTAAAGTAGCTCTTACCCTGGAAATTTACCTCTGCATGGCCACTTACTTATAGAAATATATTAGAGATCCTAGAAAGGGTATTGACAGACCATGGCGGGCATGCCAGGATAAACTCCTGGATGTCCTAGGACCCCTTATGAAGATTTGAGATATGGCGGAGGAGGCCAAGGTCTCGGGCTCCTTAATTTCCCCAGACACTTTGTCGGGGTGGGCCCAGAGAGCCGTAATTTTTTGGGGCAAAGCGAATTGCGCCCTGTCCACCGAGCACCGCCGCTCCCCTCTTATTAAAGTCAACCCAAAATTGGGGGACCTGGTGGACTCGGAGGCGAGCGCCATTGCCCAAGGAGGCCTCTTCGGAGAGACTTTTGTCAAAGAGCTATGGAAATGTGTATATACATTTACATCGCTTGACAAGGCCCAGACAACCATTAACAAGGTGTTCTTCATGTTTTTCATGGAGCCGGTCACAGTAGGGGCCGCTCGACCGGTCGTCAGTTCCACCAGAATGCTCAAAGGGGACAGGGCTCCAGACAATATTAAGACCAGTTCCAATTTGGGAACTTTTACCCCAAGAGAGGACATTGTGGCAGAGTCTTCTGGGGAGCAGTGGCCACCTCAAGTCCTGGTGAGTGGGAGGGGGGTGACTAGCAAATTTCTTCCAGACTTGGTTTTCCCTTACAGGGGATGCTCGGGTCCTTCAGACGGTGCAGGGGTTCCACTTAGATTAACTCAGAGAACCTGTCCAGAGGTCCAGGCCTTGTCCTATTCAGTTCTCACTCCAAGAAACAAGACGCCCTCATGGACGAGGAAGTGACATCCCTCCTCAACAAGTGCACCATCTCACTCGTCTCCCCACACCCCATGGGGTTATAAGCAATATTTTCTTGGTCGACAAGACCGATGGTGGCCGGAGGCCAGTCATAAATCTGAGTGAATTCAACAAGTGTCTTGTCTACCTCCACTTCAAGATGGAGGGTATTCACCTCCTTAGAGATATTTTGCGACCTCAACATTGGATGTTGCGCCTAGATCTCAAGGATAACTACTTGGGAATCCCAATTTTTCTTCCACACAGACGATTCCTCCAGTTCGTCTGGTGTCATCAAACTTACAAATTCTCATCTCTTCCATTCAGACTGTCCTCCGCCCCCTGGTGCTTCACCGATGTGCTCAAACCAGTGGTGGAGTTCCTGGGAGCTCAGGGCATACGGATGATTGTGTATTTGGGAGATCTCATTCTGATGGGATCTTCCCTCGTCAGCTGTCAGCTCATCTTCAGATGGCAGTGCATCGGTTTCAGGACTTAGATTTTGTAGTAAACGAGAAACAAATCTCAGTTACAGCCCTCTCAATCTGTAACCTTTTTGGGGTTCGTTATAGATTCCACCTCCTCTACTCTAAGCCTTCCCTCCAGGAAGGTGGCAACGATCCGGCACGAGCTCAGGCGGGTCCTTTTCAGACAACATGTGTCCCTTTGCAAACTGGCTTGAGTGGTCGACCTCCTTTCGGCATCGATCCAAGCCATTTTCATGGACCCCCTGCATTATCAAGCCCTGCAGCGCCTGAAGGCGTATTTCCTTTGCAATGGGTTCCCTTACTCTCACAAAGTGTCCTTGTCCAGCGAAGCTCAAGAGGAGATACAATGGTGACTGGACTACATGGAGGCCAGGAGCAGCCGTGCAATTTTTGGCTCAGTGCCAGATCTGGTTATAGATCCCGATGCCAGCAAGTTAGGCTGGGGCGCCAGGTGAGGGGATCTCTCTACAGCAGGTTTGTGGTGTCCAGATGAACAAAAGTTACATATCAATTGCTTAGTGCTTCTGGGGGGATCTTTCTCCATCCACTGCTGGACGAGGGACTCGGTGCAGTCATGCGTCCTTCTCAAGAGGGACAACATTTCGGGAGTCCGATATATAAACCACCTGAGAGGCACCAGATCCGAAGCCCTTTCGGACCTAGCCGCGAGTTTCTGGCAGTATTGTCTAGACAGTCAGGTATCGGTCACAGCAGAATACTTACCAGGTCAGGAGAATCAGGAGGTGGATTTACAGTCCTGCAACTTCAGGGATCCCAGTCTCTGGATGCTCGAGCGTTTTCTCGATGTTGAACGACCGCTGGGGCCCCTTCTCGGTGGACCTGTTTGTCTCAAGATTGGATCACCAGCTTCTCCGCTTCTTCAGATGGAGACCAGATATCTTGGCAGTGGCCACGGATGCCTTTCTCCAGGACTGGAGCTCGGAGAAAGCGTACGCATTCCCTCCATTTGAGATGAGCACGAGAACGACTGTTCAGGTTTGACGACAGAAAGCGGAGTTGGTCATAATTACCCTCCTTTGGAGGTCGCAAGTCTGGTATCTAGTTCTTCTGGAACTTTCCTGGAATTCTCCAATCCTACTCCCCCACTTTCAGACCCTCCTACTAAGTCCCAACAAGGCTCTGCATCCTCTGGAACAGACAAATTCATTGTGGCTCATCTCGTGGTGGATTTCAGGAGACGATGGGAGGTCCTAGGCCTTTTACAAGAGGCTGAAACCTTTATATCCAAGGCTTGGGCAGACAGCACTGTCAAGAGGTACAGATACACTTGGAACAGATGGTCCCGTTGGTGTCTGCGATGGGGTTTCGACCCCATGGTTGCAGATGTTTTGCAGGTGGTAAATTTCCTGGCACAATTAGCTTCCAATGGTATGGCATACAGGTCGATAAGCACCTTTCGCCTGTCCATTTCCTCTGGACATGTGCCGATTAATGACACATCTAAGGTGTACCCCATAGTATGCAGCCTGCTACATGGTATTTGGCTCTCGTTACCTCCTGAACCTCGCTATTCTGCCCTTTGGGGTGTGAAAAGGTGCTCAACTTATTTATCTCCTAGCAACCAAACCATTTCCTCTCCAGTAAAGAGCTTTTGGCTAGGTTGGCTATGCTTCCATGTCTCATCTCCTGTAGGCGAGTCTCCGATGTCAGGGCTTTAGACATCGCAAGTAGAATGTTTACTCCAAATGGAGTGAATTTCACTCCCCTTAGAAGACTGAAGTGCCATACCAGGGTTATTTCTTACCCAGAATTTCCAGATTCCCCAAAACTGTGTTTTGTTAGATGCCTTAAAGTATATGAAGAGGTGAGAGAGGAGGTTTGTCTACCAGGTGAATGCCAACTTCTTATTGCTCTCCGGAAGCCTTTTAAGGCAGTTTTGTCACTTACCATTGCTAGATGGGTCACATGGGTGATGCAGGAAGCAGGCATTAGCCTCAGTCACTTTGGTGCCCATTCGCTACAGGGACCTCCAAAGCATTCCGCTTGGGTGCTAGGCTAGAGGATATATGCTCAACGCGACGCTCAAAAGATTTTATTTCGAGCTGATGCTGGACCTGGCTCACCTAATTGTGAGCAAGCTTTGAACTAGCGTAATCCATGCATCCAGTCCTAACATAGAATGAGACATTTCCTAGCTACCGTAACAGAAAGTTTCAATTCTATTAAGGACTTGGAGGCGAGAATTATCCCACCCTAGGGTCCAAGAATGGACAGCCCTCCCCGTATTTGAGTAAGTAATGTTGCGTATTTATAGGGGGTTGGATGGGAAATGTTGTTCTATAGTGCACTAACTACCTTGCTGCTTATTTTCACAGGCTTTGTAGTTTGGGCTCAGATAGTAATGTTTCTCTGTCTTTCCCGGGTCTGATGCAAACATACAGGATGCATGAAGGTACTCCGATTGCTGGCTTCGCGCGACCAAAGAGGGAAAATGACCAGTGACAGAGGACTATTTTGGGATATAAGCTCCCTGATTGGACTTTGGTGGTATGCCAGGATTGACTGTTTCTATGTGTTTTCTAAACTACCTTTTCACAAGGGTGCTTGGGAAACGTAGTTTTTTGTTATCTTTTAATGAGCTGCAATATGATTAAAGTGAAGAAAGAAGGCATAATCCACGCCTCCGAGTTCTTAATAGAATTGAAACTTTCTGTTATGGTAGCTAGGAAATTTTTCATTCTGCTTGTAAACATAAGTTGATAATATTACATATTGTAGAACAATGTACATTAATGTAATTTATGAAATATTGAGAATGCATATTGATAAATAATACTACAGCTATGTTTATGATGCAAATGAAATGTTGCCAAAAATTCCAATGCCAGGCAGTGTTGAACTTAAACAGTACAGTGACACATAAGTTAATTAACACAATTTTGAAAGGGGTGCTGACTGCAATGTTCTTGTATCTTAACAAAAGTGGAAAAATCTAACCACTTGCGGCTGTTAAAAAGTGTAAGTGTTCACTGGGGAACATAAGTAAATCACAAACAAGATATAACACTATCATAAAAAAGGAAATTGTAAAACATGTGTCAAAAAAAGTAACTGATGTAGATGGATGTGCATGATGCATATCTCATGACTCAATACAAGCTATGAGAAGCAATAAATGCTACAAGAAACACGCCATCTCAAGTTTGTCATTAAGGCCCTTGGGTAGAAGACTATCAAAGTGTTTTATCCAAAATGTTTCCCTTTGGGAAAAAAAAATGTTGTGATGGTTTCTGGATTAGATGTAATGACTTACAGAATTGTAAAGCCTAACGGTGCAATATTATGATCAAACCAATGTGCAGCCAAACAAGAGTTCTTATTTTTGTTCATAATCATGCTTTTGTGTTCCATGATTTATATTTTTATTTTCCTTTCTGTTTACCCCACATACATTAAGCCACATCGGCATTTGATGGCATATATTACATTTTGTATTTTGCAATTCTACTTTTGTCTCAATTTAATCAGTAGTCCTGTTGCACACATATTAATCTTGGAATACACGATGTTGTCATACATATGTTAATTTAACCAAGCAAAAAGTTCCAGTTTAGAAGGTTGGAATGCACACAAGAGAGCTACTGGCAAGTAGCTGGAGAGGTACTTGTAGCTCACAAGCCACTTGCTGGAGAAGCCTGATATAGTGTATGTAAAAGCAAACCACAGAGAAACCATTGTGTGAAGTCTTTGTATTTAAATTTTTCACAAAACCTTCATCTACAAAATGTATCATCAGTCAGCGCTGGGCATTACTTCAGTCTGAACCAGACTTCAAAGGTCTTTTTCATAACAAACTTTTTTTTGCACACTGACATACCAAAAAACCTGAAAGAGTTATTGTCCTCTACTAAACAAGTCAGCTCCACATCTCACAAAGGAATGACAAAATGTCAAAACTACTCACAGCAGTAATGCAATCGTGTACAGCACTGTATCTCACAACTGTTAGACCTGTTCCTCAGTATTGTTTTCCTAAACGTTTAGCATTTTAATATTTGTATAATTTGTTGTTTTGTATCACTTGTTCATGTATTGTTTTTTACATCACACTACTTCATCACTAAGTTTGCATGTTTTTGTTTGATCTGTGGCATAAATAAGTGTAATTTGTTCTAGACTGAAACATATCTAACTTCTCTGACCCACGATTCAAATGTGGAGTAAAGTACATAGAAATGACTAGAAAATAAATGCCTCAAGCCAATATCAATTGAATTGTTGGTTCATAGTCTGTTAAATAAATATAGCAAGGATAGTCGAGAAGGTCAATGCAGAAGGGACCACACCATTCGCAAAAAATGAAATCATGAAGCTGTGGCATGACCTGAAGAGGGTTGTCAAACAGTCAAACAGAAGAGGAGCAAGAACCGTGAGCTGATTGACAGGACTGGCGGTGACCCTCCCATTCCACCAAAACCGTTCACTGCATGGGAGGAGAAGGTGCTTGCCATACTACATCGATAGAGTCTCACAGTCTCACAGGAGTAGCTGGGGAAGTGGAGGCTGGCAAATGGTCTTCAAATGGTCTGAATATGCTGGCTGTACCGATGCCAGCACTGACAAGCATATTACAACTTACACTTTCACCGCCCATTTCATGGTGGGAACCAAGCCATGAAAAGGGTAGTGGAAATGCAGGTAAGGGGGCCCTGACTGGTCCCCAGACACATTTTGTCATTGGGGGTGTGTGCGGGGGGGGGGGGCACATGGTGTGCCCCCTGGAATTGCACCTTTGGTTTTGCACAGTATGGGAGCACAACATGGTGAATGCCACCACATGGAGGAATGTGCTGCAGGCTCTCTCATGGCAGCAGTGTGCTTGTTAAGCTCTGCTATGGGCCTAAGATACCACCACTGTGAGACCACCACAGCACCGCCCACCCGCCCAAGATTAAACGCGTAACACGGCAAGTGGGTGCACCAGAGGCATGGTCGTTTTCCTGGGACCTCGGGCTCAACCAAATGAAAGAAAGATTGCATAAACACTCCATGTGACTGAAAGAAGGATATCTGCCTTAGAAAATGACACCTCAACAACAGAGGAAGCTGCTTAAATTGCCAAAGACACTGGAAATCGTTTGAGTTATAAATAGAGACTTGGAAGGGCGATCTTGGTGAAAAAATGTAAGAATTGCGAGCCTGACCGCAACAATGAACACCCCAAAAATTTAAATATGAATTGAATCACTAATAATGAAACCACTTTGCAAAGAGGGTTTTTCACTTATTTTCTTTGTTGAAAGAGCACACAGGGCGTTAAAGGCCTGACCCTGGACCATACTGCAACCAAGACCAAAAATGCCAGGATTTTGAATTACCTGAACTGAGACACAGTACTCTAACGGACAAGGGCCAAAGAAACTTTAAGATTCAAAGGATCCCATTTTGCCTTCTCTGGCATTACCCAGCCTGTATAGGAGGGATGACAATCTTTAGGTGAGGTGGAAAAATGGCAGAGAAGAATGGGCCTCAAACAAGCAATGTTTTATTCAACTAAGATACTAATTTGATTTCCACATGTTTTAGGTTTAGCATGACCTTTAGGTAACACTTTTTCATTGGTATCTGTACCCGGGGCAAAAGAGAAATAATTAGGATTTGATCAGTCACATCAGAGCTTTGAGAATATTCATGAAGCGGTTTTTATAATCAGAACTTATAAAAACGAATTTCTGACAATCATCATCCATTTCACTGCTTTTGGCTAACCTTTGAAGATTTCACCTTGATCCGTTGTCCACGGGAGAGTTTGTTTCCAGTCAGTAATAAAGTCTATGCATATTGATTACTGCTACCCCCAAACACACAATGTTGGCACACTCTTTCAAACTAACCTTAATAACTTTGAGGTGTATGTGGCTCCCTTTTTATTAGGTCAGCTAAATTGAGTTTAATGAAATAATAATTATGATATAATTCAAATTTTTCTCCTGCCCACTATTTCATATGCCATGGGTTAGTTTATCAGCCTGACCGACACTGCAGAATGAAACCGCCAGATCATGAGTCGGCTGTTAAACCCACTGATTTGGATGTGACTGCCCTATGGGCGGTCGGAAACATTCATTTTTCAATAACAGCTTGTGCAGTGGCCGGAAAAGAGCAGCAGCACAAGCGGAAATTGAGTTCTGGATGTTTTCAAACACCCCTGCACTGTGTGGCAGGTACCATGCCGTGCCTGCCACACGGTGCAGGGGTGTTTAGGGCAGCACCAAAAGTGCTCCCTAGGCCTGTTAGCGGAGGGCCAGTGGGGAAGATGGCCCTGCTGGTGCCCCCAAAGTCACCTTCCAACAGCCTTTCCATATCAGAAAGGCCATGGGAAACGAAAACCAATGGTGCTGCCTTAGCAGGCATTGCCGCCATTTGAGGATTATGTGTCCGACTGACGACTCAACGGGATCTCCCTGCCATCCTATCGGAGGCGTCGTCTTTCCCCAGGCTGCAGTTGTCTACCTCATTGTAATGCGGAGATCTGACTGGTGAGTCCGATATCGCGTGGACCTCCACCAAAAGTTTGTCCATAGGGATCCGCTGACATCGTACTTGGGCTCTTATTTTGGGACAAAACACATACGTTTATGTTTATGTTTATGTTTATTGGTTTGTATAGCGCTGAATCACCCATGAGGTTATCTCGGCGCTTGGGACTAAACATCATAGCAGTACCAGAGAATAATTAAAAAAGATATGTTTTTAACATTTTTCTAAATAGGATCAGATTGGAACAAGCACGTAGATGTAAAGGCAGGTGGTTCCAAAACATAGGGGCCTGGTAGGAAAATGCTTTGGCTCCACTACGTGCTTTTTTGATCCTAGGAACAGTAATCAGTAGCTCTGAGCTAGACCTAAGAGAGCGCATAAAAGAACAAGGGGTCAATTTGTGGGTTAGATACATAGGCCCTAGCCTCTAAGGGCCTTGTGAATAATACATCCTATTTTAAACTGTATTCTTTTTATAATAGGGAGCCAGTGTAGCTGATTCAGGAGAGGTGCTGAAGATGTTCTAGCTGGTGCATCCACTGTAATCTCTTAATGGCCGAGGTGTTTGCTGAGAACAAAAGGGCATTACAGTCATCTATCCTGCTGAGTACCAAGGCCTGCATCAGGGTTTTTCTTAGTGAAGGTGGGCAGAAGGGGAAATATTCTGCGTAGGAGACCCAGAATGTAATAGAAAGACCCCGCCGTGGTGTTGGCATGTGTCTCCATCATACCTGTATGATGAATACTCAAATAGAGTCTCCTGAACCCTTCATCAGTTATATCACTCCTTGTTTACACATACAGCCGACTCTATATCACATGCATATTTATCTTAATCCCTATTATTATATTTCTGCAAATTGCCTTCACCATGTTTCAAAGTTCACAACCTCTCATTTTAAAATCATACCTCTGCACCTTAACAATTACTATTCTCCTTTAGGTCATCTCTTGATACTGCCAACAATTGCCACTACAAATGCCACCTAACTCCCATTCATTTCATCTACCACATAGGAACTGGAAAAAATACATGGAACGGTTTTCTTAACAGCACAAGACTAATTCCAATAGCTGCTAAAGAGAACAGTAACCTTGAATGTTCCAGGCAATAAAATGATCTATCTTTCCAAACTATTCATCCAGCACACTGCCAAGCACTGTGTCCCATAACACGAAAATCGGGCCTTGGTGGTTATCACAAATGATGTGGAAACACTTCCCATGTAAAATCAAACCATAGACAACACACTTCCCCCAACATAGCCCCACAAAGTGTAGTACTCTGCCCTGGTAGGCAAGTGCTTCTTTGCTCCACATAGGAATAGTTCAATGAGAACATGTGGCTTCAGAGATGATGGAGAGGCACTTATTGAGTCGAGGGTGGTATCAGAGAACGTTAGGAGGGATATTTAGGTTCCACTCTAAGCAGCTACTGAAGGAGACTGATGGCAGTGCAGCCCAAACCTTCATTTTGTTTTTGTAGTTAGTGCAAGGTTCTTTTTCAGTAGTAATTTCATCCAAGTTTTTGAGGAGGGCTGTTCCTGCTCATAATAGATGTAACCATTAACCTTTTAGAAATAAACGATTTAAAAAATTGAAGTATGTAGCTTAGATATATGCAAAAGTAATGAAAGGACAAAAAAAATATATATACATAAGGAATAGAAGTAAAGGAGATATTGAAGGCTTTAAGGGCCATATGTACAACCTTAAATTTTGCGGGTCCCAAATAGCAAAATGCAATTTGCAAAAGTGTCTCAGACACTGTTAGCGATTCCTAATGGGGTCACACATTGCCTGCCTCATTATTATGCATGAGGCAGGTGATATTTGCGACCCCATTAGGAATGGCCAGCACTCACAGGGATGGTGGCCTGCTAGGATCAGCAGACCACCATGTCTATGACTGCTTTTTTAAGAAAACAGTTTAAAAAAACCAAACAGGTGGCCCCCACAAAACCAGGCAGTTTTATGATAGGCAATTTTGAATTCTCCACAGTACAATTTGGGCTATTTCCTGTTGCAGCCACTATGCCTACCCGCACAAGTGAGGTAAAATGTTTATTGGGAAAGCTGTAGGAACGCTATGGGGTAGGACATTTGTGTCAGCCTGATGATCCAACAACTTTCCCTTAGAGAAAAATGAGGAAAATTAGATTTTTGTGTGCTAAATTTGAGGTTTGCATGGGATTATGGGTAGGGCAAAGTTGAGGGATCCATGCAAGCCATACTTCACTGGACTCACCAGTGTGTCTAGTTTTCAGAAATGTGTGGGTTTGGAAGGTTTCCCTAGATGGCTGCTGAGCCCGGGCCAAAATCCCAGGTGCCCCCCTTGCAAAACCAGCTTGTTTTGATGTCTCCCTAATACGTTTTGGGCCATTGCCTTTTGCGGGAATTTGACCCACCCACATAAGTGAGGTACCATTTTTATTGGGAGACTTTGGAGAATGCAGGGTGGTCGGAAGTTTGTGGATCAACGCGGATTCCAGAACTTTCATCACAAAAATGTGAGGAAAATGTTTTTTGGGGACAAAGTTTGAGGTTTGCAAGGGATTCTGGGTAACAGAACCTGGTGAGAGCCACATAAGTCACCCCCTCCTGGAATCCCCTGTGCGTCTAGTTTTAAAAAATGTATAGGTTTGCTAGGTTTCCCTAGGTGATGGCAGAGCTATGGTTCAAAATCTATAGCTAAGCACTTTCCAAAAAAGGGGTGCGTTTTCAATGTAAAAATGTGGTGTGTCTGCGTAGCGTTTTGGGCTGTTACCTGTCACTAGGCCTACCCACACAAGCGAGGTACCATTCTTATTGGAAGACTTTGGGGAATGCTGGGTGGGTAGAATTTTGTGGATCCATTCAGATTCCAGAACTTCCATCACAGAAATGTGAGGAAAATGTGTGTTGTTTTTTTATTTTACAAAGTTTGAGGTTTACAAGGGATTGTGGGTGAAAGAGCCTGGTGACAGCCACTCAAGTCACCCTATCCTGGGTTCCCCTGGGTTTTTAGTTTAAAAAAAGTATAAATTTGCTAAGTTTTCCTTGGTGCCGGCAGAGCTAGGGTTCAAAACCTACACCTAGGCACTTGGCAAAAAACAGGCTAGTTTTCACTGAAAAATGTTGTGTGTCCATGTTGCATTTTGGGCCCTTTCTTGTAGCTCGCACTAGGCCTACCCACACAAGTGAGGTACTGTTTTTATCTGAAGACTTTGGGAAATGCGAGGTGGGTGGAATTTTGTGGATCAACACAGATTCCAGAACTTTTTATCAGAGAGATGTGAGAAAAATTTGTTTTTTGTTTTACAAAGTTTGAGGTTCGCAAGGGATTCTGGGAAACATAACCCGGTGAGAGCAACTCATGTCACCCCATCCTTGACTCCTCTGGATGTCTAGTTTAAAAACATACATAGTTTTGCTAGGTTTCCCAAGGTGCTGGATGAGCTAGGATAAAAAATCCACAGCTAGGCACTTTGCAAAAAAAGGGTCTTTTTTTCACTGTAAAAATGTGGAGTGTCCACGTTGCGTTTTGGGCTATTTCCAGTCACGGGCACTAGGCCTACCCACACGAGTGAGGTACCATTTGTTATCGGGAGACATAGAGAAACACAGAATTGTAAAGCAACTGTTATTACCTATTGACTTTCGATGCATTTCTGCCTTCCAAATGTAGAACAATGTGTAAAAAAAGAAGTCACTTTGAAAAATGACCTATAACTCACATGCTAGTATGGGTACCCACAGCTTCGGAGATGTGCAAATAGCTACTGTTTCTAAACTCTACATTTTCTTCCTATTTCAGAAATACATAGGTGTCTTTCATACTAACTTTTCACTGTTTTTATTTTCCCAAATGAATTGCTATATACCCGGTACACAATAAAAAACCATTGCAAGACGCTGCTCAGTTATTGGCTCTGTGTTCCTCAGGTTCTTGGTAAACCTACAAGTCCTATATATCCCCACAACCAAAAGGGTCCAGCGGATATAATGGTATATTGCTTCAAAACTCTGTCATACATAGAAGAATTCAAAGGTGAAACATTGGCAAAAATGGCTGTTTTTTTAACTCATTTTTAATTTCTCCTATTTTCAGCTGTTAGTTTCTGAATTTAGAATTTTGTCTACTGTTCTGAGATGTATAGCTTTCCCGGATCCATTATTGCTTGCATACCCATTTCTACCATTAACTGGAAGGAGGTTGAAAGCACAAACAATAGCAAAATTACGCTTGTCCCAGTAAAATGCCAAAACTTTGTAAAAAGTTTTGGTTTTCTGACAAAAGTCTGTCAGTCCCTGAAAGCTGGGAAGATGGTGATTTTAGCACCACAAACCCTTTGTTGATACCACTTGCAGGAACAAAATGAGGCACTTTCTTCTGCAGCATTGGGCTCTTTACCGGAGTTCTTTTCTTTTTGCAGATATTGAGTCTGGGGTGTAATGGGAAGGGAGTGTGTAAGTGTTGAGTAGAGAGGAGGGAATGTGCTATAAAAATAACTATAAGAGCCCAGGAAACCAATTTTAATCGCTGGGTTCCTATGTTATGATTAAAAACCTTCAATTATCATAAGAAATGGATGGAAAGGTCCATTATGGCACGTTCTGAGTAAAGATGTGGATGCAACTTTTTTACCCATTTTTCAAAAAAAGTAAACAAAGTTAGCTGTATTTTGGCAAATTTATGGGTCTGCTCCAGGGGAATCAAGACACCCTAGGAACCTTTAAAATCCCCCTGATGTTGGAAGAAAAGAACACAAATTTGGCATGGATACCATATGTGGTCAAAAAGTGACAGGGATCTAATCGTGAACTACCCCAAATAGCCAAAATAAAGCTTAGCATAGGGGGGGGGAGGAGGGCTGGCAGCGAAGGGGTTAAACAATGGCCTATAATGAGGAACCTATCCTTTTATATGATAACCCAAACCTAAGCAAACTGGTGGTTGCGCCTTCAGTTATTTTGCTCCCAATATTTGGAATTCATTACCTGTAGAACTTCGGCTGGCTGCCTCTGAATTGATATTCAGAAAAACTGAAAACGTGGCTGTTTGGTTCCAGTTAGTCTCCTCCTGTTGTGCTCAATTGTTTTCTGTACTCAGCTTGATAGCGCTGGGACACTTCATGTGAAGTAACCATGTGCTTTATAAATTGCATTAATATTTATTATTATTTGTAAAAATATTTTAATATCCACTTAAACAGATAACTCACTAAAACTAATGATGATGGATGGAACTTTCAAAATGTTTCCCAAAACATTCACTCAGATATACACCATACATGGTGAATATCAAAACACAAATATCACTTTTATATATGCCCTACTACCAAATACTACAAAATAAACAAAGCAGCACTTACTACAAACTCTTAAATCATATTAAACATAAAACAAATAATATGGCTGAGATACCCGCCACCCCCTCTCAACACAATCCCCAAAGGAGGGAAACCGGAAACAGTTCTTGAAGTTTTTGGAAGAGGGAGGGAGTGACCCTCCCGGCCGTATTTATTAAAACAAAATTAAAACATTAAATCAACATTTCATATTAATGTACAATTTCATGACCACATTGCGATGTTTGGCTAACCTTAACAGATTCTCTAATACAGAGGTTCTCCTAGCCGAACTAACATCCTACCAAACATTTACTTGAAATTTTGAAATTGTACATCCTAACGTTTAAGGGCCAACGGCAAGGTCGTAACCGGTGTCAAGATCCCTAACCAGAAATACCCCCCCACTTGTGAGGGGCGACAGCACAGAGGCGTACCTCAAGTGCAACTACCAATTTCCCTTGACTTGACGGGGGCACCAATAAAACTCGACGCCACTTAAAGGTCGTTCGAGGACTCGTGTGAGGTATCTAGAAGGTAGCGTAGACCCCCCCCAAACCCCGCACAACTTACCACATCTGCCGTCGCAGACGTCACTGGCCCCGGGAAATTCCCCAGGAGGGGGCTGTAACCCCTCCTACACAGGAAGGGGCCTTGACCGCCTTTCCTTTTCTTTCGGCGACCCATCCTTAGAAGGGACCGCCTCCCCGTTGAGGGGCCAATGGCCACCTCTCCCGAGCGCTCCCATCCGTGTTGGGTGACGCCCACTCATAGGGATCTTCCAATTAGTGCTCACCGATCATGACCTTACCGCCCGACCAAAATAAATACGACAATGCTAACTAACCTACTAAACTAAAAAACATTGGCTACTACGACCGTATTAAAAGCATGCTTATAAATGAACACTAAAGCCGAATTCCTTTAATCACAAAACATAAATGAAATAGACCATTCTTTATTACACACTCAAAATCCACACGATAATACCACAACCTGTAAACGGAATTAGAATTATCCATCAACTTTATTCAAAACAACTGGCTGTCTTCAGGGGCTGGTGGGTGGGTCAAAATTGGCTCTTCGTCCCGTCTCGAGCTCACGTGCAGCGAGGAGGTGCAGCTTCAGAGCACAGGAACAAGAGGATGCCTTCTGGTCTTGCGTCCCCTTTTATCCGTCTTCAGGGCGGGCGTAAACCCGCCCCTGCCTGCCCCGAGGGCGTGGCCAGCCGCGTCAGTGTCTAGGCCAGCCCACTCTAGGGCGGGAAAAAGCACGCCCCGGCTACGCCGCTTCGGGCATACCAGCCGAGACTCGCTTCCCGCCCAAGATGGCTTCCCGGGGGGATCGTGGTACTCTGCCATACGTTCGGGGGGACCGAGTGGTCGCCCCTTTCCATATGGCTGAGATACCCGCCACCCCCTCTCAACACAATCCCCAAAGGAGGGAAACCGGAAACAGTTCTTGAAGTTTTTGGAAGAGGGAGGGAGTGACCCTCCCGGCCGTATTTATTAAAACAAAATTAAAACATTAAATCAACATTTCATATTAATGTACAATTTCATGACCACATTGCGATGTTTGGCTAACCTTAACAGATTCTCTAATACAGAGGTTCTCCTAGCCGAACTAACATCCTACCAAACATTTACTTGAAATTTTGAAATTGTACATCCTAACGTTTAAGGGCCAACGGCAAGGTCGTAACCGGTGTCAAGATCCCTAACCAGAAATACCCCCCCCACTTGTGAGGGGCGACAGCACAGAGGCGTACCTCAAGTGCAACTACCAATTTCCCTTGACTTGACTGGGGCACCAATAAAACTCGACGCCACTTAAAGGTCGTTCGAGGACTCGTGTGAGGTATCTAGAAGGTAGCGTAGACCCCCCCCAAACCCCGCACAACTTACCACATCTGCCGTCGCAGACATCACTGGCCCCGGGAAATTCCCCAGGAGGGGGCTGTAACCCCTCCTACACAGGAAGGGGCCTTGACCGCCTTTCCTTTTCTTTCGGCGACCCATCCTTAGAAGGGACCGCCTCCCCGTTGAGGGGCCAATGGCCACCTCTCCCGAGCGCTCCCATCCGTGTTGGGTGACGCCCACTCATAGGGATCTTCCAATTAGTGCTCACCGATCATGACCTTACCGCCACAGGCCGGATAGTTGACCGGCTATCCGGACCCCCCACAAAGCTCCTACCTAAAGGTCATGTTATAACGTTTTTAACCATGCTAAGAAGTCTCCTATGAGCAACTCATTCCCCACCCGAGACAAATGCACACCATCCCCCAAATACATACTGTCATCATTAATACAGCCATGCGAAATAGAATGCAATGTCCTGGAACGGAACAACCTACTCACTTTGTTATTAAGCTTTCTAACAGAATGATTCAAAGCAGGAACAGAAATAGCCCCTCGCCACACCTTTCGTGGGATCATATGGGACCACGCAATTGTGCACCCCGGAACTCTCCTCGCCAACCAACTTATAGTGGAAAGCATTGCCTCCAGGAGAAGTCGTCTACCGGTGGTGACCAGATCATTGCCCCCTAGATGTACTATGACTATAGACGGCGGTGACCTCGTCCGCCCTAACAAACCCTCGAAGAATGCTTGAAACTGGTCAATACAGAGACCGCCTCTTCCGTAGAAGGACACACTGTACCCGTATTCCCCAGCTACGTGAATCATGTCACCTGCTTTGAATACGTCCGCGGCACGCCTCACGTATGAGTGGCCCACGACCCACACCTCCTTTTTCACAGCCGGTGATGTCTGACCGCTGGCCCGGTGTTGGGTCGACTGGATAGTCCGCCCCGCCTCGTAGGCTTGCGCAACTGAAAACCAAACAAAAACAAGAAGCGTGAGTACATCATTACAGCTTCACAACCTGTGCAACCGCACATACCTCTTATAACAATTGGAGGACCAACGCCCCACTCGTTTCACTTGTTCAACATTAAGACCCCTAGCTGTAGCTTCTGTAGCAGCCCCTATCCGAAAGGAATGGGTCCCAAACTCGCCTGGGTTCAAGCCCGCCGCGGCAATTGACATCGCAAGCACCCGCTGAAACTGAAATTTTGTCAGTGGGGTGGCGTCCGCGTGTCTCAACAAGGTCCCCCCCCATGATGCCACCCTTCGTGCTAGGTAGTCTTCTAAACACTTTACCGGACACATGGAGGACCCGGGAATCCTGCGTATGATTATGCAGTCACCCATCCCACCTTGATCGGTCTTGGACCTGACAAAGGAGACAGTCATTGTCTCTCCTCTGATCTGAACGTGTTCCTGGCACAAACCCCCTGTCACATCCTGTTTGTTCCTTGCCACCAGTTCGCTTACCCGCATCGCCCCATGAAATGCCAGCGTAAACGCGGCTCGGAACAAGACCGTCTCAAACTGAGATGAACATGTGGCAGGGAGTGTGGCCAACAACTGGGCCAACCTATCCAAACCTATCGGGCGCCTCTCATCTACTCTGCGACCCTCAAGGCGTTGCCACCCACGCAGCGCTTTCTGTACAACGAAAGACGCTGTCGGGTCCTGGATACCATGAGCCCTGGCAACAAAGGAAATGGCAGCACGATGCCTCTGGGCCGTAGCCACCGATTTCCCAGCCCTACGTAAGGACATCAGAAAATTCACTACCCATTCCTCGTGGCCCCAAAGCCCCTCTCTCTCAGTCCCCAAAAAGGCTAAATAGGACCGAAACGCCCCTTCATATGCCTTCCTCGTCCTTGGTGCTAGACTCTCTCCCACGAGGTGACGAAGTTCGGGGCACCGAGAGACCAGAGAGCTTCGGAAAAGGGTGCCGGCTCTGGGTCCGCTGTGGGAAGGAAACCCGAGAAAGCCTGCATATGAAAACGAGACAGTGCATCAGCCGCCTGATTCATTACCCCCGGGACATGTCTTGCTCTGAATAGCACATTCAGTTGCATACACAGTAAAACAATTTCTTTGAGCAGTCTTAAAATCAGTTTACATCGTGCTGCCTGGCTATTGATGCACTCGACCACGGTCATATTGTCAGACCAAAATACCACAGAGTGATCTTTGAACCCTTCGGGCCAGGTTCTCAGGGCCACCAAAATGGGGAAAAGTTCTAGGAAAGCAATATTACTTGTCAGTCCATCGTCATGCCACCATGCCGGCCACCTTTGTGCCGACCATTTTGTGCCGAAGATGGCACCAAAACCTATGCTACCTGCCGAATCTGTCCATAGCCCCAGCTCTTCAGAGGACACGGCCGGTTTGTTCCAGACGACTCGACCATTAAAATCCGCCAGAAATGCTAACCAAATGCGCATGTCCTGGCGGACCTCAGCCGATAGTCTCGTGCGATGATGACCCTTCTTTAGGCCGACCATAGCTTGGGCAATTGAACGGGAAAAGGGGCGGGCCATTGGTATAACCCTCAGGGCAAAATTCAACTGTCCCACTAACTGCTGTAATTGATGCAGTGTAACTTTAGATCCATTTATACACATTTGCAGGGCTGCCCTGAACTTCAACACTTTGTTAGCTGGTAAACGAAAACAACCCTCACTGGAGTCTAACTCGATCCCCAGAAACTCGAGGCAAGTCGCAGGACCCACCGTCTTACCTGGTGCCAATGGCACACCAAACTGCTTCATTAACACACAAAATTCGGCCAAGGCCTGGCCACATTCGAGATCCCCGGCTGCCCCAAGGAACTAAAAATCATCAAGGTAATGCATTACATGTTGGAAACCCGTCTTCTTTGTGAAGACCCATTGTAGAAAACTACTGAATTTCTCGAAATAGGCACAAGATATAGAGCACCCCATCGGCATACACCTATCCATGTAATAATGACCCTGAAACATGAAACCCAGGAGACGCTGGTCGTCTGGGTGTACCGGGAGCAATCGGAACGCTGACTCGATATCTGACTTCGCCATCAGCGCCCCGGGCCCCAGGCGATTCAAAATGGCTACGGCCTCATCGAAGGATGCGTACCGCACCGAACACACTTCCGGGTCTATTGCATCGTTTACAGAAAGACCACATGGAGCTGATAAATTATGAATCAGTCGGAACTCACCCGGGTCTTTCTTGGGGACCACCCCTAAAGGAGAACAAAGAAAATTCTGCACCGGGGGTACACTAAACGGGCCGGCGACCCGACCTCGAGTAACCTCTTTCCGGATCTTATCCTGTACCACGGTTGTATGCTGCAGGACCGACAGTTGATTTTTACACTTCTCCACACCCTGAAAGTCCCCTACTGGGATGCGGAAACCATACGAAAACCCGTTCCGCAGCACCCCAGCAGAAGTACGATCCGGGTATTCACTGAGCCAGGGAATCATCGCCAAGGTATCAATCGGGGTAGGTAAAGGCGCCCCTCGGACTATGTTAGACCTGTTTGGCGCCTCCTCTACCCCCGTTATCACCCGTTTTGGCTCTGCACGTGGACTCAGGATGGGACGACCCGCACCCACTACATTCGTGTTTAAATTTACAAGATCCCTGGGGCCTAGTACAATTACCTCTGTTGAAATTCCAGCAGAACCCCCTTTTTCCTGTATTGCCGGCAGGTCTCGAGTAATCGTCGGTACCCGTACCTGATCGAAAGGGCGTCCCCGCATATTGGCGGGAGGATTCGCCAACATTACTCCCTACCAATGGCATTTTCAACATACCTGTCTCCTTCATTTTATCCCATGTCAAAGAATCATAACAATCCCAGGTTAAGCTTTTATTATGCTCTTTAGCCTTTCTAAAAAGATTATCGTAGCAGAACCAATGGTTACCCTGGTGTGATGTCGAGTACCCCATGATTCGCGACTGATAGGTCGGCAACTCGGAAAGCAACTCGGGCCTACGTTCCCCCAAGATCGACGTAAAAATCCCCCATGCTTTGCCCCAATTGCCAATATTCTCATTCACTTTAAAGGCGGCCATTTTTGCGCGCCAAACACTCGGATGCATGAGGTCTTTCTGGCCCTTAAAATGCTCCACCTCGTGATGATCAACAAGCAACGAGAAGATGTTCACATATTCCCCCGCCCAAATCTTCTCTTTAATTGCCAAAGGCACATGTTGACCCAACCTTTCTCTACGAGAGGGTGCTGACTCATCCCTCGCAATCGGCAATGGCCGCTTACCTGCACCGGACGCTGCCTCTGCGGTCGAAATCGTCCCTTGTGGCTTGTCAACTACTGCAGCCGGCGCGGACACCTTGGCTGCATCCCGTTTCTCGCGCAATTGCTTCATCAGCGCCTGCGCGTCGACAGCCGTGGCGCCCTCACTACTTTCGCCCAACCACGCTGCAAGTTGTGCTGCCAGCTCGGGCGGCATATCTTCATTGGACACCGGGGTGACCACCACGGGAATCGGATTCCCCTCCACGGGTACTGGGGTTGGCGCTTCGAGCGGGGTACAGGGAACCGGGACGTCACCCCCAGCCGGTCCCCTCCTTGGCCTCTTGGCTCTCCCTCCTGGAGCTGCTCCAGCCGAAGGACGTTCCGGCCCCCCTTCCCCCTCTCTCTCCGCCACCCGCTTCTTCAGCTCGGTCATCTCCTTCATGAGGACCCGAAGCATCTGTTCAGTCGTCATTCTCTTTCCGCCTTTCTTGGGCATTTCTCCGACAGAGTATCTGTAAGACAAAAGAAAGATTACAACGCTCAAAATTGGCTCTTCGTCCCGTCTCGAGCTCACGTGCAGCGAGGAGGTGCAGCTTCAGAGCACAGGAACAAGAGGATGCCTTCTGGTCTTGCGTCCCCTTTTATCCGTCTTCAGGGCGGGCGTAAACCCGCCCCTGCCTGCCCCGAGGGCGTGGCCAGCCGCGTCAGTGTCTAGGCCAGCCCACTCTAGGGCGGGAAAAAGCGCGCCCCGGCTACGCCGCTTCGGGCATACCAGCCGAGACTCGCTTCCCGCCCAAGATGGCTTCCCGGGGGGATCGTGGTACTCTGCCATACGTTCGGGGGGACCGAGTGGTCGCCCCTTTCCAATATTGCCCTAAAAAAATAATTATAGACTTTGAACAAGCCATGATTCAAAACATTTAAAAAATCTCCTCCTACACAGCTATGCAAGGATGGTACTGCTATTTCAATCAAAACGAATGGAGACACCTCCAACAATCTGCAAAATATATAGAATATGCAACATGCAGCCAATTTACCATTGAAATAAAATAAAATATAACACTAATGTATATCCCTGTCACAGAGGTAACTAACCTCTACAATTTCGAATAGAAAGCCCTTTCTACCAACAAAACGATGACAACAAAGTCCCGTAGTGGATCATTTTGAAGATACTTGGGTTGGCAGACTGCATTGCTCCAGGCACAAATGCCAACCCAAATTCCAAATACGGGGTGCAATGTTTATGCAAATACCTTAGCAGAGGAAGCCAAAACAAACAACACAGTGGAATGATGGCACAATGCCTTCCAATCCACAGAACCCAACCAGCACTCTATAAATTTATGGTAGCATTACAAAAATAGAAAATCTACCAACAACTACATATGGAGCAATCTGTAAGCCATATTGCATATAAACTTAGCAAACAAACCAACAGAATGTATGACATGCTACAGTTTGAGGTTAAACTCTTCATAAAGAAAAATGGAGTTGATTACTTAGAAATAATAGTCAAACAAATATTATAAAATAAATGTTAATCTACAAAAGTCCCCAAAAAGTGCCACAAAATCCAAACCAAATAATAATTTATATAAATAATGGTATTATGTCAGTCTAATCATTAAATAAATCCCCAATCTTAAATAAGACTATGATAATAAATGAATATATAAATTCTTTACATGAAAAATGTAAACCTTACCAGCCAAAAAGCTCAGAGAAGAACTCCAATCCAGCACACAAAATAAACACAACACAAGAAACCACATATTTGTAAATAATGATCACATGATATTTACACAAACAATACATTATAACATTTCCCACCCAAACCAATAAAATAAATATGACGTGTAAAAACCAAAGACTATAAATATATGAAATACACTACTATCAATACAACAAAATGTATTATATAAACACAAGCAACACTATACCTAATCTCTAGACCTCTCCACTACATCCTGCCTACCCTCAAACCCCTTAAAAAACCTTTAAAAAGGACTTACCTGTTCCGATGAACAGCAGCACCTTAGCGTAGCCTGCTTCAGGAACATAGACTAAAAAAATCATACAAACAGACTGCAATAGAAAGTAGCAGTAAAACAAAGTGGCCTTTAACTGAAATTAAAAAAGACTATCTCTCCTCTCCATATAAATGAATAGAAAATAATAAAAAAAAGTAGATTAAATGTATTATAAAATGTAAAAAAAAACTATTACACATGTCAAAAAAAATTGTAAAAGATGTAGAAAAAGTGTAAAGTATAAGTTAAATAAGAGAATAAAATATATTCAATCATTTAATATATGCTGAAAAAACATATGTTATCCTGATATTGGAAATATGTACGTAAGGCAAATTAAGAAATGTTTAAAAAATGTTAAATATTTTGTAAAAAAATGTAAAATGTTCATCATCATACAATAGTTTCTAAATATGATTGAATTTTCTTTGTAATATAGATGTTTATATTTGACTTGAAACATATGTTTCTAAATGTAAAAAAACACATTAAATAATCTGACAAAACATAAATAAAATTACAAAAATACAATACATGTCTTTAGTCTATATAACTTTTAATAATATGTATTACAAACAAAAAAGTTTCATTATTTCTAAACACCAACAATTAAATAACTATACATACAAATACAATTCAAACAAATGATTTCACACTAAAATTCTACAATTAAATTATCACATTCCAACATAAACCATATTTAAGAAAGTGTTGGACTCTAAAGAGGTCACATTTATTATTCTCACTCCAATATAAACTAATTTGGGTATGGTTTTGGACTCTAAAGGAGTGACATTTACTACTCTCACTCCAATCTAAACCAATTTGAGGAAGGCATTGAACACTAAAAGGGTGACCTTTACTATTCCCACTCTAATCTAAAGAAATTTGGGGATGGTGTTGGGCATTAAGGGGGTGACATTTACTATTCCCACTCCCATCTAAACCAATTTGGGGAAGGTGTTGGATACTAAAAGGGAGATGTTTACTATTCCCACTCAAGTCAAAACCAATTTGGGGAAGGTATTGATACTAAAGGGGTGACATTTTCTATTCCAACTACAATCTCTACCAATTTGAAGAAGGAGTTGTGCACTAAAGTGGTGACATTTACTATTCCCCTTCCAATTGAAACAATTTTGGGGAAGGTGTTGAACACTGAAAGCATAACAGTTACCATTCTCACTCCAATTTAAACCAATTTGGGGAAAGTGTTGGACACTAAAAGGGTAAAATGTACTAATCACATTCCAACCTAAACCAATTTGGGGAAGATTTTTGACGCTAAAGGGGTGACGTTTAACATTCCATCTCCAATCTAAACCAATTTGGGGAAGATGTTGGACACTAAAAGGTGGGCCTTTACTATTCCAACTCCTATTTAAACTAATTTGAGGAAGGTCTATTCCCACTCTCATCTAAGTCAATTTGGGGTGGGTAATGGACATTAAAGGGGTGAAATTTACTATTTCCACTACAATCTTAAAGATTTTACGCAAAGTATTTCACACTAAAAACGTTATATATACACAATGTTCCATACTCACCCATATAATATAATTTTCAACATACAAAACCTTGAAATTATTTAAATTTTGATAAAACCTTTTATAATATTTTTATAGAAGTGGCATTTTTCTTTTTTTTTTTTTTTTTTGAAAACCTTTATTTTCCGTAAACATAGTACACAGCGTCTGCCTACAACCACTGCGGGCCGGCCGCTATGACAATATACAACCATTCCGAGGTACCTTGCGCTGCAACAGATGACAAAAATAAGAACACTACGATGGACTTGCAAGGAGCCACAGGAAAAGGATAAAGAGGGTTTCATTTTATAATTTTGACGAATCGCCCTAGAGTCAGACAGGGTAGCTGAGTGGGCGAGCCACATAAAGGATATCCACAAGTGATACATCGTTATCAAAATACTGGCGTGAATCATTTACAATAAGGATACACAAGCACAGAAGTAGATGTCGCCCCAATTAGCGCCCGCCCAATCAATATATCACATCAGGAGTTACAATCTAGCTTGTCAACGGTATGATAGGATATAGAAGGGAACATTCTATAGGAACAATAAAGGATCTAACGACGTATAAAAAGGACACTTATTACATGGGAAAATTTGTGACAGGATATGCGCCCTCAAACGGTAGTGGAAAAAGGAAGGAAAAGCAAGTTCTGTAATCATTCAGTGACTATGTGTTAAAATCGATATCCTGATCATAGAATCAATAAACCATGTGATAAAGACATAGACGCAAAACACAAAAAAAAACGTCCTGTAAAGAACCAAACCCAACCTCCCGTCTGACCCAAAATACATAAGAAGAAAAAGAGAAATAAGAGAAAAGATAAGAAGAAGGCCATAGAAACAAAAAGAGAAAGGAAAATCAAGCCCCAACCCCCCCACCCTGCACGTCGAAGAGGCTACAGCCCACCCCCCCCTACTAACGTGCCTGTCGCCCCAAGAGTACCCACATAAGGGAAAAGACGGGGGAAAGACAACCCCCGGAGGAGAAGGAAGACCGGAGGAGGGCCAGATTAAACAAACAAGCAATCAATGGATTCGCCCTCGGCCACCCCTCCCCAGACCCCAAACCGACACCGCACCAACGTTCACCTCCCCAGCTGTCCAATTTAATCACCAGCAATGTCCGCAGCAGAACCAAGTAAAGAAAGAGAAAACATCTTCAGCCTTGTCCCTGTCGTTCCAGCCAGTCAATAAAGTCCAGTCGAGCAGCAGCCATCTTAGACGGGAATCGCAAATGTAAGGACATAACCGAGCCAAACACCATCCACAGAGGTCTGTCCAACGCGAAGCAAAACAGTGCAGAACTACCCAGTAACGGTGGAAACACAGCAGCAGTACCTGAAAGTTGACCGGCCAGGACCATAGCAACAATCCCATGATGAGACAAAGGGACCCACCGGGGGGCCACAAAGTAAACACAAAGCATGGTGTCCAAAAAGAAACCTCCAGCCGACGGATAGGATCTAGAGTCCCGCAACTCATCACATCCTGAATGGGTAGCGCGGCGGCCACTATTCCCTGGGCGTCCAGCGCCGTCACATACGTCTGGGTAGACTGGCAACCACCGTCGAGCACAGGATGGGGCAAGGCGCACAGAGCATGATGAGCAGCACCGCCAAGCGGGAGCTCAGCGGGTGATATAGTATCCAGTCGCCCCACTAGGTCCTGGGCATTTAAACGCATAGAAGCTCGCACGTTATTCAGAGCGCCCAGAACAGCAGCAATCCCAAGAGGTTCCTCAGCAGCAGTTTCATGCACCCAGAGGGCGCCGCCATGTTGCCGTCTTCGAAAATGTCCACCGGTGCCCATCGCAATAACAGAGCGCCAGTATTAGATCCACGAAGCACAGCAGCCGCGGGGTTGACAACCGCAAATCTGTCCCTGGCCACCAAGACCCGGCTACAATGTAGCATGCACCGTAATGAGCTCTCCGATCAGTCCTCCGGGGTCGGCAGTCCCAAATATTGAGCGCTCGGTGAAAGATGGCACCCACCGTAGCGCTAAAGAACACTAAGGCTCCCAGTGCCGGCCACAAGTCAATTGGGAAGTACAATAAAGCGCCGGCAACAATTGCAGGTAGCAAGCGTAGAGGTGCGCAGGGCCGGGCGGTACACTGTAGCAAGAAAGGAATTGCAACAGTAACTCGCTAGCCGCCGGTCCCTCCCGCTGCAAGTATCCGCTGTTGTCGAGTTCTGGGACAGCCGTCTCCGGGAACAAAGACCCGGTCGCTCACGCGCCACGCTGGAACGAAAGTAGGGACGTATCGCCTGTTCTGCCGCAAGATATACAGCGGGGAGCACACCATCGGAATCAGGATTGCCACCAGGTTCCGAAACGCCGACGCTTTGTCAGGATGGATGTCAGGATCAGCGGTGTTTCGGAAGGAAAGCGGGCGGGTCGGCGGAGCCGAGGAGTCAGGCGGCCATCATGGTTGCAGGCTAGGCTCCTCCTCAGAAGTGGCATTTTTCATTTAATTTTTAATTATTATACTTTATTACATTTAATTTTATTATATTTTTTTAATGTTTACAATAAACTAATGTTTTTAATTTTCATAAAGTTAACATATATTCTAATTAATTACACATTATTATTTGTAAAAATTATTAATGTAGCAAAATACATTTAAACATTTCACTATAATAATTTCCATATCATTAAAATAACTTCCATTGCATTTACATTAAAATATCCACACTTTAAAAACCTCCCCACCTTTATCTACTAAAAACCCATTATCCGCTGATAAACAAATTATGAAAACATTGTTTTTAAACATTAGTACACAAAGGTCAACAATTTCATAATTAATAAATGATCTTAAAAAACACAAATACGAAAATTAATAAACATGTAGAATCAAACATACTTCAATAAGGTACATACAAAATAACACTCACAATTTGTAGTACATGCAACAAAAGTTTCTAGATCAGTATTATTTACAAAGATAATAAAAACAACACTTAAAACGATATTCTTACCTTTGATATTCCTGTCAACAATAGTTTTGACTTCGCAATATTCATGACACAATATGTTGGTCTCACAATATTTTTTATTCAATATTTTGTTCACATTCTCCACCCATAGTTACAAAAAAATCGTTATGAAGGGCCTCCGCTGGATGCATCATAGTGCTTTTTTTACCTTCTTCACACCCACCTTCTACTACCTCACATGTTTTATAGCCTGGGCAACCCCCATTTTGTATTGCTTGTTTTATTTGTGCATTCCTTGTTGACTCAAAACATATGTCCTTTAGCAAATGCTTGCACAGTGCGCATTTTTCACTGTAAAATTATATGTGTTTGTAAACATATATATATATAGATGGGCCCCAGCTGATATATCGTCTGCTGTTCTCATCAATGCCGCAAAACAGCAGCCTGCGGCTCACAGTATTCCATATCCGGAGATTATCACAGCTCTTCTGTTGGCAGGTAACAAATAGCAGCCACAATGCAGTGACTACAGTGAAGCCCGGCTTCCAGGTGTAGGTGTTTGCGCGATAGGGAATTGTGGCTGAAGGGTCTCTGACTGTAGTGGGATGTGCTAGCTGGAGACTCAGAAAACTGGTAAAGCTGGGGTATACTCAGATGCTGGCTTTCAGAGCCAAAGGGATGCCTGCGACAGTGCTTCTGCCAGAAAGATCTTTCTCTACACATAAGCCTGATCTTAATACAACAGCAGGTAAGCCACAGATGTGAGGTGCTGAGGGAAAGCAGTAACCGTCCCACGGGTGCTGGGCATCTCTACAACTAGACTGGACTAAGGGCCTGATTTTGAGTCTGGCAGTGCGGGAGTGGGACCACCATGCCGGCATCGCACTCCAGCACTGTCAAACCCATGTCCACACCGCCTACCAGGGAAAGCATCCATTACACCACAGTCATTATATCGCACTGCTTTTACAACGCAACTGTTACAAGGCAACTGCCTTTACATCGCATGCCATTACAACGCATGTCATTACAACGCATGTCACTACAACACATGCCATTACAATGCAGGCCATTAGAACGCATTATAAGGTAAGTAATGGAGATTTTTTAGTTTTAGTGTTGGTATGGGTTCTGGGGTAGATGGGAATAGTCATTTTTACTCCTACACTAGCCAACACTTTCCCTACTGCTGAACTCACTGGAGTGGGTATAGTAATGTTTACCCCCACACTACCCTACTGTTGCACTCACTGAAGTGGGAATAGTAATTTTTACCCCTACACTATCCAATACTTACCCTACTGTTGCCCTAAAAGTATTATGTGTTGTAATGGTATGTGTTGTAATGGTATGCGTTGTAATGGAATGCTTTGTAATGGTAGTTTGTAAAAAATGCGTTGTAAAATCATGCGATGTAATGGTAGTTGCGATGCAAAAACCATGTTGTAAAAGCATGCGTTGTAATTGTTTGCATTGTAACGTCTTATATTCCCTGCCAGATTAGGACTTTTTCAGACACTGTCAGCTGGTTCTTTGGCATTCCCACAGCGGTGCTGCAGTCCATGCCAGTCAGGTACTGGGGTGCATGCACACAGGAGGGCACAACATGTACCTCCCTACATGCACCCCATGGGCCTCTCTGCCATGGTTTTATTGGTATAGGAACAGCCATGAAAACTGTGGCTGAGAGTAAACTTGCAATATGCTTGGTGAGAATGTGGCAGTCCCGCCAAGCATATTGTGGCCTCAAGACCACTGCACCACCGCCAGGGATTCTAGCAGTTGCTGTGGTGCAATAGTGGTCCGACTGCCCAAGTTGTAATAGCTGGGTTGCCACCGCTGCACCACCACAAGTCTGGCAGTCCGAGTACCGCCAGACTTGTAATTAGGCCCTAAGAGGGGAATGGAGGTGGCGTGCATTCCTGTGAAGATGTGCTGAGAGAAATTCAAACTTTCCCAACTCTACTCAGATGGCCAGGTTGGCTCATTCTGTGCCTGGAAGCTGTCCTGAAACCTACACACAAGAAAGGGGATGAAAGATACTCAGGGAACCTGCAAATCAAGCGATGTACTCATACAACTGTATCAGCAGTGATCAGGCAGGACTGACATGGTTGCAGAATGTTTCCTTATATTTTCAGAATGTTTCTAGTTATTCACATTATGCACACATAAAGGAATGGGGCAGAGAGCGGCGAAGTGAACTGCTCAGGATCACTTGGTGCGAGCAAACAGGGAAGCCTGGATTAGAGTTCTGTTTGCTTGGTCTGGAGTAGCTCAGTCAACTCAATTACCTGCAGATGGATTTTGGCGAATCGGGTACACATTTAGGTATTTGGACCTTTTCGATTTGTGCAAGTATCTTTCTATGCTATTGTAGTACTTGGGCTAGGTATGCTTTCTGGTCTTCTTTAACTTCTGTGTTCTAAGCCTCATTTAATTTGGTGTTTGTCTGTGTTTAGCAAGTTGCAGTGTGCTCCCAGTTTTGGCAGTTATTGAATATAATGTGCAGGGGGATGAATTGATTTACCCAGTATTCCACAGAATTCAAGTTACACATTAGTCTGTATCTTCTCTGTGTGCTTTGTGCATTTGGAATGTTTGACACCACTCTATTTGGAGACTAAAATCTCTACAAAGAGATACGGTTCAAATTTTAAAGCCGTGAACACCTGAATATCTCTCACGGGACAGCTTCCGAGCTCCGATTAAGTGCATGTTTTATTGGGTTTTATACAGAGACCACACACAGAATTATTTGTTAAAAATAACAGGATTTATGCATCAATGGCAGAGGTTTTGCATGCTACTGGAATGACCGTCAAAACCAGCTGCTCGATGGAAAATCATACAGCAACCCAAACAGAAGGCGCCTCCTGGGGAAAGTACAGGGGACACAATAATGCAACGATAAGTAGTCTTTTTGTGTAACACAGAACACATTTAAACTAGTTTACTCACAAAAATTCCATAGGCCGCATTATAGAAGTGCCCTGAAGTGGCGCAATGGGCGTTTCCACCCGCTTAGCATGCCCCTTGGAGCACTTTGATTAACAGAAGGGGCCGCAGACCCTTGTGCGACCCCCTTCTGCAACACTTCAAAGGGTGATACCTCATTTGCATGGGGGAGTGACCCTGTGCAAATGAGGGAATCTCTTTCACTCTGCATCCGCACCATATTATAGACATGGGCGCTGAGACAAAGAAGCTGTCAGGAGGCGCATTAGGTGACACACTGTAGTGCGCCTCCTGATTGCAGAGGTCTGGAGGGAGATAAGGGGTTCCTATTGACCCCCTCATACATGTCCCCTTGCAGGCGGGTGCAATCACTCACTGCACCCTCTTGCAAGGGGATCTCTAGTCCCCTTTAGAAGTGCAGCCGGGTTGCCACCTGCACAGTGAAACAGGGAGCGGCCGTGTTTTTCACCGGAATGCGAGTTCGCAGCTGCCCTGGGGCCAGCATATTCCATGTAATAGAGCGCACTTTCCCTGTTTGAGCCATGTGCACCTGTTTTCAGGGTGAACCGGGTGCAAGTAGGGAATGTGCATCTGTTGCATAATAGGGGCGCAAATGTGCTATTTACAACATTTTGGTTTGGTGGGTTTATTTTTGTAATTTATTATTTTACTCTATTGTTTTATCCGATAATAAACTTTTACACTGGTGGCTCCCTTACTTATCCTCTGGCTGCAGCAGTGTCTCACTCCCCTAATGCACCCCTGAACCCAGGGACTTCTTAAGGAATTTGGGGGCCCCAGGCCAAACACATTTTGGAGGCCCCTGTTTAGAATATGTTTTAATTTAATATCCATTTTGAGCCCCCCTGCCAGCAGCTTCAAACAGGTTTATTATTGCTTTATTTTTCAAATTCTAAGTGCCGCCTCCCGGGGGCGGGGCCTTTGTAGGGGCAGTCGCAAGGAGGAGTAGTATGCACTGCTATCAGTGTGCATGTGGGTTTGGCCGGCCATCTCAGGCCGGCAAAACCCACATGCATACTGGGCTGTCTCCTCCCTGAGCTGCGTTGCTGGGTTGCAGACAGCAGACAGAGGATCCCTATATCCCTGGGAGCTCAAAAGATGGAATCAGACCAATCCTGAAGCTGCTCTCATTCATGAGAGCAGCTTCACGATTGGCCTGAGTCCCTAGAATTGGCCACAGGTCAGGCTGGGAGCCTATGCCTGTAGTGGAGCCAAGAGTGGAGCAGAAGACCGGCGATGCGACAGGCTTCAGGCAGCAGGTAAGTTCTTTTTTCTTCTTCCTTTTCCTCTTTCTTTCTTGGCCTTACCACTGCCCCTGACTTCACGCATTCTCCCACACCGCCACTCTGCCCTAACGCCAGCCGCTACTGTAGAATTTCAGCTCTTTCATACTCGGTTAGGCCAGTTCACTGGCAGTGCACTGACTGGGGCACTGGGCCTTAGCAAAAATTGTAGACCTTTGTTTTGAAGATTTAGACTTATTAAGTGGTACCAATTACATTCCTCCAAGATCCATTTCTCCATATGAATTGCTGGCTAAGGAAGAAGGACTACAATTTCAGTGTGTCAAACATAGGACACAGATACAGTACAGGTTCACATTGTTAGGGCTGGTGAAAAGGCGAATAGTAATCAGACAGCTGATGGTAACAGCACCAGATATAAAATCCTGTGGGGGAGACATGATGGAATAGGCCATTACAGAGGAAATATGGATGAAAATGGTCCACACAGATGAGTATTTGGCCGATAACTTGGAGGACAGTTCATCACTGACCAGACATTTGATGTGGGAGTGGAGGGAGGAGGCAACTGAGGATACACATAAATAGCAACTGTATATCAGTCATGAAAGTCTATGTAAATGTAAATGTGTTTGTATTTATATAGTGCATTCTACCCAGAGGTCTTGTAGAACTGTATTCATATCGCTGTGGAACCCTTCCTGGTTTTCCTGTGAGATGTCCACTCCTGGGCACCTCCTAGGTGAAGCCAGGCATACAAGCGCTGCTGGGGCGGTTGTGGAGATTAAGCAAGCTATTGCCCAGAGTCACAGAGTGGGACACATGATTAGACTAGGCACCGAGGCAAGAATTATCAGGTCTGGGGAGATTGAGTCCAAGAGCCACCGAGGCATGAATTGAACCCTGGTCCTGGGCCAGACCTCTGCATCAGAGTCTGCCGCTCTAACCATTGAGCCACGCTTCTCCACGTCTATGCTATATGATACGTCATGATGTGCGCCGCAATATGTTTTTGCTTCTATTCTATGTCAAAAGCATAAATAAAAATAATGTTCTTAAAACATAGAAGGAAGATTTGAACATCAATAAACTTAAAAAGAAAAGTTTTTTTTTAAAATGCCTAGATTAAAAGAAAAATGTGTGATGTATTGCAGCCTTTTCAGGGCCATTTAATGCTAACTGCAAGCAGTTTTTTAAACATTCCTATAACACAAATCAAACATGCTTTCAATAGGAAAGCATTGTCTCAGATTTCCTATATCTTAACATAGGCTCAGGCATCACACAGGAAAGCTGTCACACCCAAGGGTGTAAATGCTTTACAGGCTCAGGTATCAACACCATGGGGGTCATTAGGATGACGGGTGGACTTAGTCCGCCCGCCATCCTATCAGAAATCGAGACCGCCCGCCATAAGGGCAGGGGTCCCGTGGGGGGTATTAGGATGTGCCCGCCACAGTGGCAGGCGCATCCTGCATTTTTATCATTGTGGTGGGCGGTGCTCTCAGCACCGCCCGCCACAATGATAAAAATGCACATTTGCATTTACATTAACAAAGCGGCAGGCACCGCACGTTGCCTGCCACTTTGTTAATGTAAATGCAGGGGAGTACCACAGGTACGCCCGTGTGCACCCCCCACCTATCCTTCACTCCGGGGGCCTGCAGGGGGCCCCGAAGTGAAGACCACATGCTTTTCCGTGGTGGCGATGAAGGCATCCTTTTTGGGCAATGCTAATATGGCTGGCGGTGTCTAATAGACACCGCCACCATATTAAACCTCTTCTGCCCCGGCCGCAAGGCGACCGGGGTGGAAAAGCGGCGGACGGTCTTTCCGTCCACCGCGGTCACCCCCGCCATGCTAATATGGCGGGGGTAATTAAGGGTAGGATGGCAGGCGGATCTCCCCCGCCAGGCCAGCGGTGGCTACCACCAGCCTGGCGGGGGCGATCCGCCCACCATCCTAATGGGCCCCCATGAGTTGTAGAGGTCTTCCAAAGTTTTTGAGCCATTCCTCTTGTTACACAGTTTGTACAAGTTCAGACGTCAGATAGGTCTAATACACTTTTTACACAGATTTCATAGACTCCAGTTTTATACAGCAGTTCTATCACTTAGGCATCTGACAGCAATGCATACCTCTAATAACACAGATCTTACAGGAGCAGTGCTCTAACAGCTTGGCTATGCTTAGGTTTCCTCAACTATACATGCTGAAGCATCGGAATGCAAATCTATTCCCCAGGTTACCTATAATGTATAGGCTCAGTTCTCGAGAGCAAAGGTAACCCCTATGTTAACGAAATCTTTCTGGCTGAGATATCAGACACACAACCTGTAACTTTGTTTACATAAAACTTACCACTTAAGCCATCAAACAGGAGTACCTCTTACCTAGTTCTCCCAGGCTCAGGCTTCTTACAGATAAATTATACGTCAAGGTACAGATTTCTTACAGGTTAGACTCTCAAAACGAGTGAGAATAACTATCCTGCAGAATGATTGCATGCTTATGTATGAGACAGGACATGTAAGCATTTATGAAACTATCTTTTAACTACTAATGTGGGGTAATATCTAGCCAGTGAGTAGATGAATGCTTTCACTTGTATACAGCGCTCAGAAGACTTGATTATAGCAGACTATTGTGGATGTTAAAATTGAAATCCAGTAACAAATTTTCACATTGCAATCAATCCATTTAAATAAACCCAAAATAAGTAAAAGAACCTCAAAATAAGTGCCTAGCAATAGCATGTTTCAAAGCACTTTTAAGCATTGGTGGCCGAATCTGAAAACTGAGCCGCCCGAATTTTCTGCTGGCCCCCGCATTTTGATAATTACCCAAAATGTCTCAGAAGTCCGAAAAATGTTGCAACAAGACCATGTCCAAAAGTGAATATAACCTGTGAAAAGGAGCATGCAAGGGGCAGAATACTTTGGCATGGCATGGCATCCGGAACAGAATAGCTATACAGCAAGCTGTTCCTTTTCAGCAGCACATTTACCATTAGAGCTGACAATCATCAGTGTTTCCACCTTCAGTGATACTGCCTAAAACAACAGGGAAGTGCCCTATAGCAGCAGCGCGGGGTCAAAGAACTAAACGTCCCAAAGCGTCTTGTAATAGAACAGCTCAGTGCTCACAAGGGTCTCCGCACAGTGTTCTGGAAAGTCGTAAAGAAAAGTTGTCCACTATAACACACACCTATGTTAATATTGTCCAAGGAACTAGAACAGCACAAGTACTGCAGCTAGGCATGTGAATCACCATATCAGAAAGCGAAAAAGAAAGTTGTTGGTGTATTTGGGATGTAACCCTCTCCCCAGAGGTTTGATTGTTTGAGAAATAAATCAGAAGCAATGAACATGCAGAAAAACATAAAAGCGGAACCCCAGTGCTCAGTTCTTCTACATTTATTATTTTTCGTCTCATACTATTTTCTGGAGTTAGGTTGTGCAAATTCTCTGTAGTTTGTCACGGAGCAGAACAGTCTCTTCGATAAGATAATCTCATGGTGTATCTCACCAGCAGAAAACAAAGCAAAACTGCTCAGGGCAGGCAGGCTGCAGGCAGTTCGTTACACGTGTTTACATGTTATCTTGTAATGTTCATAATTCTGTAGCCTAATAGTACCAGAGGACTACGAGCTGAGCCAGAGCCAAGCCTCGTGCTTAAGCCAGGCTCGAGCTTTCAGTGGCTCGCCCACCTCTACATCTAGCAAGAATGAAACATGGCAGCCAATGTTAGTTGTGGTGTGCATTGTGTGCACCATGAACCCTTACTGGAGAATTTTGGGCCTTTAACGCATTTGAGCCAGAACCATACACTTTTTACTGCGTTTTTTTTAATGAATTTCATTGAAGCGATGTTTTGAGGACTCTTTGACATTGTTTTCCCGGAATGACATATCCCGTCGACCCACACACATGAGACACTGTATATGTCACAATTCGATAATTAAGTTTATTTTGCCGATACACGGCGTGATTATGGTTGGGTGGGTTACCTGACTGAAGAATTGATACAGTTGTTTGAAATAACAACACGTACACTCAAAGATGGCACTTAAACATGAAAGTTTGAAGCAGTCCTATGTTTGTTTTTGCCACCTACAATGAACGTACATAATGGCGCCGCGTAGCGCGTTCGTTTTTAACACTGACGAAGTGAGTTTCTCCCGAAATGCGTTTGTTTTGGTAATAAACCTTTTGCTGACAACTGGAACCCCGAGAATGCTGTATTTCTTCTAACCTGGCTGGGTATCATTTGGAGAATTTGGAGCGAATATTGTCATTGCGGGACACCGCCACGGAAACAGCACCCGCTGCAGGAGTGACTCGTGTTATTGGTGTTTTTGGAGCAAAATAAATAAATAAATATATATATATATATCCACAAGGTACTTTTACTCATCTGAATAAAACGTCGCCAACACTCTCGAAGTTGCTGTACACGTAGACTTTTAATAAGGCAGGAAAACAACGCGTTTCGCTTTACAGCTTGATCACGTTTACAAAGTGAATCACCAAACAATTGTCCTTTTACACTTTCCAGTAATCCAGACGCGACTGTGATATTGAAATCGGAATCCGTTCAATATATGAATTTTGTGGTTGCTAAATAACACACGCATATATCTAGTTAAAAAAAAATCAAAATAACTTTATTCGATTCCACAAAGGAGTCATAAAAGTATACACTAATATAAAATACATAAATTGTCATAAAACCACAATACATATATGCATATTTAAAGTTTACAATACATTAGAAAAAACCTTAATCATATATATGGAAAGGACATAAAGTGCAAAATGGATTTATCCACAGGGCAACAGAAGAAACATTTATGGGTAATTTACTTTGGGTAGAAGTCGTGTAAATCCCAGACGGATATAGGGCCGTCTCCTTTTTGGGGTGGGTAGGATCGTAGAAGGGGGACAATGTTCCTATTTCTAAATTTTACTAGGACCAGATCCCCACTAATATCTTTAGTTAGAGGCCCTAGCCAGCCTACCCTTCTAACACTCATGATACCTCCGTCATGATCATGTGCGAGTGGTCTGTTTTTGGAAAGCCAGAATATGACCTTATTTAAAAGCTCCTGACAGCTTTCAAATTTCCCACGGCAGGGTGCCGGTATTCCTGATAAAACAAGAACAAATGGGGCGGCTTCAGGGGGCAAGTGTATAGATGCTACGCTACTTGGACTTGGGTCCTCTCTGATGGCAATATGCCTATTAAACCCAGGTTTAGGAGCGGCTTTGGGTATAGCAGGTTTTTTAAGAAGCTGTGGAGAAGTTTGAGAGTATTTACTTAGATTAGTAGGCAAGGGAACTTTTGTGGTAGTGGATAAATCAGAGCCATTGGGTATTGCCTTCTTAAGGGCGGATGGAGAATTAATTATAGTATTTATCTCTTTTGTTATGGAGATAGCCGTAAGGGGTCTTCCCCCGTTAAATTGGTCATTATTAGGTGGTTTGAGATTGGCTAAAATAATTCTCTCAATGCCCGTTATTCTATCACCCAGGGCGTTGATTTTTCCTACCAGTGGTGATAGAATAGAATTAAATAATAACTCTATCTGAGACAGTAAAAGTGCTTGGTCTACATAAGTCCCGCTCTCCGCCGTAATTAAGGGGGGGTTGGTGACAGGCGATATGGGACCATCGCACAATGTTGATGTGTTTAGATGATTCCCACTTTCAATAATTTCATCATGCTTCCTTTTGTCATTAGGGCCCTGAAGCAGGGCAACACCTTGGGTATTGTCTATTAGGGATGGTAGGAGTAAATCACATGGTTTCCTAATTGGGGAAGAAATGCTAATGCCTTTTACATGGAATGGGGATGCCACTGGGGCATACTTAGTGCCGCATAGAGAATTCATTTCCTCCCAAAAAGATATATTCTGTGAGCTAACAGGGTTCAATGGGGAAGATTGCCTAGTGTCTATCAATTGTCGCGACTCGTTCACATGTACGCGAAGAGTGGGCAGTGATCGATTGGTCACAGTAAAGTTCAGGGTCCCCTGGCCTGGGTCAAGTATTTGAGAAGATTTCTTATTGATCCCCTTACGTGACATAGTGCAACCTGGTAAAAAAAAAAAAAAAAAAAACTTAAAAAAATTAACGAGAGGATCGCTTTCAGGGAAACAAACACACTGACCAGGAAGTAAAATGGGTATAGTTCAAACAAAGTACTTCCTCTGGTTGCGGTGCCAATGGGGGTGGCCTGTCCCGTCCTCCTCAGGCCTATGAGGGCCATAGAGGGCCCGCCCTTTGCCCGGGCTTCGCCCCGCGCTTTGGCCCGCACGCATCCCGTGGGACAGGAACAAGTTCTGTCTAAATAGGACAAGGGGGCGGGGCCGGCCGGGGAAGAGTACCAGCTGCAGGTAATGGTAGGGAATGCTGGTACTCGCAGTCCCTGGCCGCCGCACCCGCCGATTCCCCACAGGCGAAGATGATGCAGCAAACAGTCTAAATAGTGGGCAGAATATCCTCTGGACCTCCCGCAGTCCCAGCCACGGCAACCCTCGATCCGCGAATCGCACCCGCGAAGCGGGGGGCGGCGAGGAGTTTTCACATATATCACATATATCTAGTTGTTTCAACAACTTTCTGTGTGAATATGTATAACTTATACGGTTAAGCGTAATATACACATATACTATCTTGATCCTAAAAACATGTCTGCCATGTTGGTACCTATTACAATACACACTTGGTGGTTTGTCCTCTTTCTAGATTGCTGGAAAGTGTAAAAGGACAATTGTTTGGTGATTCACTTTGTAAAGGTGATCAAGCTGTAAAGCGAAACGCGTTGTTTTCCTGCCTTATTAAAATTCTACGTGCACAGCAACTTCGAGAGTGTCGGCGACGTTTTATTCAGACGAGTAAAAGTACCTTGTGGATGCGTTGGGTGACTGGTAACCCCACGCCGACCCACCCGCGAACGTGACTGGATTCGGACCAGAACTTTGGTGATGTTATATATATATATATATATATATATATATATATATATATATATATATATATATATATATATATATATATATATATATATATATATATAGTTAGGATTTTTCCCCTATGGGATTTTTGAAAATTCTATGTCTAATAACTTTGGCGTTTGTGGACGGAATCGGCTGAAATTTTCAGGAAAATGGCACATTTTGTTTCTGAGCAGCCCCTGAAAATTTGGGGGTGTTTCCTCAAGGGGGGGCTGAGAAAAAAGGGGGGTCCCAAAACGCGTTTTCCCCATGTTAATTTCCATAGGGCGGTTGGCATCACTTTTAGCTCGAACGGCTGAATGGATTTGCACGAAACTTGGCAAAATTGTAGGGACTGTTAGCCCGATGTGCCTTTGCTAGGTCTCAATATATGTGCTCCAGTGGATTTTGAGAAATTAATGTTCAAAACAAGATATATATCTGTAACAGCGCTCCGGGCTGCGCTCCGGTCCGCTTACTTTTCGCGAAACAGAACTTTGCGATGCGAAGCTGATTGGCTCCCCGGTGTCTGACAACATTCTAAACAGTCCGGAGCGGCCGCCATCTTATCTCTCGGTAGGATCGAGAGAGAAGAAGAGGTGAAAAACGAAGGGGGAATTTAATGAAAGGGGGCAAGGTATACCCCTCTTGACCTCCTAGGAATGTTGTTGGGGTTATTAAAAGGGTCCCGTGGGGAAAATAAAAAAATATATATTTTTCACGGTAGAAGCGCTTCCCGGGTCGCGAACTGGGCCGCAAACTGGTAGCGAAACGGGAATTCGCCATTTTGTGCTTCGTTTTAATTAAATTACTAGGTATAAGGGGGTGCGGGAGACGTATCCTAATCCCTTATGTTTTCTGAGGGTGGCTGAGGAGGCTCATATATGTTGATATATGTCTTCCAGCGGCTGTGCGTGCGCCATCTTGTCTCTCGGTAGGATCGAGAGAGAAGAAGAGGTGAAAAACGAAGGGGGAATTTAATGAAAGGGGGCAAGGTAGACCCCTCTTGACCCCCTAGGAATGATGTTGTGGTTATTAAAGGGTCCCGTGGGGGAAAAAAAAATGATTTTTCACGGTAGAAGCGCTTCCCGGGCCGCAAACTGGTAGCGAAACGGGAATTCACCATTTTGTGTTTCGTTTTAATTAAATTACTAGGTATAAGGGGGTGCGGGAGACGTATCCTGATCCCTTATGCTTTCTGAGGGTGGCTGAGGAGGCTCATATATGTTGATACATGTCTTCCAGCGGCTGTGCGTGAGCTTTTTTTTTTTGCTGCGTGACGTCTGTTAACGTTCGATTCGATGGAAATCAGGAAGTGTTGACCGCCAATTTGTCAGTGCGAGAAAATATTTTGTTATAAATGAATCCTTATTGATAAACAATGTCTGCGCCATCTTGCCTTTTTTCCAATGCCACAATTTTGTCGTGCACGGCAGCCATTTTAGATGCCAGGCCGGTCCCAGGCTATCACCTAGCCCTGCGGATGTAGTTTATGGCCCCAGCTGTAGAGAATCCAGACATGCCAACCCTCCCGATTCAGGCGTGAGACTACTGATTTCAGTGCTAGTCTCCCGCCTCCCGATTTCTGCAAGCAAAAACCCGGAGGCATATTACCAACAACTAGCGATAATTTTTGTCTCTAACTTTTTAGAGACAAAAATTATCGCCGCACATCGGCGATTTTTATCGCAGATAAACCTTGCTGTTAGCAAGGTTTATCGCAAATGCGATAAAAAACGGCCGCAATGCATGAATATCGCTGAAAAGTCAGCGATATTCATGCATTATCGAGCAAATGCTCTTAGCCATGTTATCCACCTCCCATTGGATAACATGGCTAAGAACTGCTCAGGGCAGGTGTTAGCTTTTGGAGATATTCGCGCTTAGCGCGAATATCTCTAAAAGTTGGTAATAGGAGATAGCGATGTTAGCGACTGTTTTCAGTCTCTAACATCTTGGCACGCCCACTTTGCATCTCATTAGTGATAAATATCACTGACATGCAAAGCGGAGCCCAAGATGGTCACTATCTCCAACTAGATGTCGCTAACTGGTGTTAGCGACAGCTACGTACTAGAGAGATAATTTTATCTCCGCTTTCTTGGCTTTTAAAGCCAAAAAAGCGGAGATAAACCCCCTTGATAATATGCCCCACGATTCCTCGGGGGTTTCAGCTGACAGGGCTTGGTATGTGTTACGTGGTAATTCTTCCAGGAAACGTCAGAGGGTCGATGCAGGGGTTCTAGAAGGGGTGATAAACCATTTAAGCCTCATGAACAAGCGCATGGTCTTTTAAAGATCTGTGAAGTACTCGGGGCGGCGGTGTGTGTGTGCCCTCTTTCAGGAGCGGGCGGGGGGGGGGCACTGCCAGCAACTTGCCAGGCCAGGCAGTGTTCAACACTTGCATCACCCTTTCTCTGCCTGCTATTGCGGTCCATGCTTCGGAAAGGTAAGAAAAAGAACGTGCATTTGAGTTTGAAATGTCCGAGCCTGAAGCAGTACACTTGCAAAGCCCACACATGACAATAACCCGATTCAAGGCCCCATTCACCCGATTTTTAAAAATATATAGCACTCCAACAAAGTAGGATTATAAAACTTTATTAACTTTTAAATATAACGAACGCAACAAAAACTGTAAATACATTTAAACATTTTTTAACAAAAAAAAGCAACAATGGTCAGAAGCTGTCTTTTGTGCGAATAGTCCCAAGGCAGCACAACGTGCTGAGTTCTGGACGGCACCCAGGTGATGTCACCTGGGTGCCGCACTGGTTTTTGGTTTCCTACAATGCAGCTCAGAAAAACAGCGTGGGGCGTCCCGGGTGGTGCGGGGGGAGGCCTCGTCAGTAGCGGTCTGTTGTGCGAATAGTCCCAAGGCAGCAGAACGCACTGAGATGTGGATGGCAACCAGGTGAGGTCCAGTAAACTGCCGCACTGGTTTTGGTATCCTACAATGCTGCTCCGAAAATTGGCGTGGGGCGGCCCGGGGGGGGGGGCGTGGGGGAGGCGGCGTGAACGGGCCTCCCCAGGTGGCGGCCATCCAGCTGAGTCGCGCCCGCTCTTGCGGCTACAGCGTCTCGCTCACCATGTAGTTGACTTCCGCCCACTCTTGCAGTGCAGCGATAGGCGGCTGCCACAATACTCTTAAAATGGCGGACGGCTCTTCGGTTTTGGGCCTGGTCCACTAAAATGGCCCTGGGACACCTTGGAACTCGGACGCTTGCCTGCTAGGGCTTGGGCTCCATTCTCGAAAGCGTCCCCTCAGCCGTGAAGATTCTACAAAAGTCTTGGGGGCCCTCGACTCCTGCAGGCTTCCGGTGGGGAGCGGCTGCCATGATTGCTCGCGGAATGACCACGACGGAGCCACGAGATGGTGGTGCTCTCATGCTGACGCCAGCTTCAGTCTGAATCATCCAGAAACAAGGTGGGGCTTTCATCGTTTGGGAAAAAAAATGTTCTAAACCAATGAAAAGTGTTATTTTTAGGTCATATGACCAAGCCTTCCATCTTTAGGAAACCAAAAGTAAAATGAACCAATGAAAAGTTTTATAAACAAGTCACATGACCTGTTATGCGGCATAGGGCTACAAAAAGCGTAGAAAATCCGTTGGCACGTGAGGCGGCGTCAGTAGCGGACCGATGTGCGAATAGGCCGAAGGCAGCACAACGCGCCGAGATCCGGATGGCACCGAGTTAGTGTCCAGCAAGTTGCTGCACTGGTGTGGCTATCCTACAATGCTGCGCCGAAAGTCGGCGTGGGGCGCCCCATTGGCCTGTGAGGTCGCGTCAGTCAGTGGGGGCTGTGCGTCTCCCCCAAGATGGAGGCTCCTTGGCTGCAGTGGAGCGCCCCTTAGCGTTTCACTCACCGTCCAACTGAGTTGCGTCCGCACTTGCGGCTACAGTAGGCCGAAGGCAGCACAACGCACCGAGATCCGGATGGCACCGAGGTGGTGTCCAGCAAGTTGCCGCACTGGTGTGGCCATCCTACAATGCTGCGCCGAAAGACGGCGTGTCCAGCTGAGTTGCGGTCACTCTTGCGGTACAGTGACTCGAACGTGCCGAGATCCGGATGGCACCGAGATGGTGTCCAGCAAATTGCCGCACTGGTGTGGCCATCCTACAATGCTGCGCCGAAAGACGGCGTGTCCAGCTGAGTTGCGGTCACTCTTGCGGTACAGTGACTCGAACGCGCCGAGATCCGGATGGCACCGAGGTGGTGTCCAGCAAATTGCCGCACTGGTGTGGCCATCCTACAATGCTGCGCCGAAAGACGGCGTGTCCAGCTGAGTTCCGGTCACTCTTGCGGTACAGTGACTCGAACGCGCCGAGATCCGGATGGCACCGAGGTGGTGTCCAGCAAGTTGCCGCACTGGTGTGGCCATCCTACAATGCTGCACCGAAAGGCGGCGTGGGGTGCCCCGTTGGTTTATGAGGTGATGTCAGTAGTGGACCGATGTGTGAATAGGTCGGAACCAGCACAAGGCGCCAAGATCCGGATGGCAAGTCCTGGATGTTGAGTGCCATAGTTGAGAGTTCTGAGCAGTGATTGTAAGACTGTCTGAAGCTTATTTGCACCTGCTGCAGCTTCACTATTGCCCTGGTGTGGCCAAAGATCGCCCATGACATAGGCGGCCGGCTCCCGAGGTCCGGCGGAACTTTTTTCCTTTTCCTTTCTGCTTCTTGTCCCACAATCCGTTTCACCTGAAGACACGACCAGGTCCCTGAATGTGTGCAGGGGGACGCTATTGATTGAATGAAAATGGCGGCTTGACACAAAGCTGACTCAAGCGTTGCTGCTGATGCTATACAGACAAAAATTGGTTTTCAGTTTGTACATTCTTCAGGATTTTTTTTTCCATCCAAGGCTGATTGAGAGTTTGTAGAAAAATGGCTTCAGATTTTCCACATATTACTCTTCAACATTCTTCCTAAATGTAACAATGTGAGACTCACTAGGAGAACGGCTGTTTATCTTTCCTTTCAAAATGCTGCCAACAATATTTTCTGAATGGAAGACACCATCTTGTAGCATAAAGGGCCGAAAGGGGTTCTGGTCTGGCCGATGGTTGGTGGAGACATTTTGACTATATCTTGGACCTGCCCGGCCTCGCCCAAAATGGCGCCGGTATAAATGGGACTCGTAACTCCTTGTTGTGTACTGGTTGAACAACCTTGATATCACGAGATATGAATGTAGTTTTGATGCTCATGGCGGGCGGGGACGAGAATTGATTGAATATTTCGACATCCCTATTGATATTAAGTTCTGATGTGTTATTGATTACTGTACTATTGAAAGTTCGAATTAACGTCACCCATGGTACTTGCCCGCAAATGTATATCTAGATAACTTTTTTGTAAGTGGCCCTGTCGTATTTTAATTACAAAATGTACGTCCACCGATTCCGCAACTGTTAGACACCTTAGTTCTTGCAACCTAATGGCCCGCTCGTTACGTTCCTCTATAATGTAAATGTCTCCTCATCATATACGATTTCAGTTTGCTCCGTGGCCGGCCCACGTGGTTATAGGCCCGTATTTGTATACTGACATTTTCACAATAAAGGTTTTTAAAACAAAACATGGTAGTAGTATTGACATTGGTAAAGTTTTTACTTTTAGTCACTGTTTTCGAATCAGTAAAAGGCAAGTGAAATAAAGCAGTCCAATTACATGACGGATAAAAGGTATAATACGTAGGAACGCAGTAAAGATAAATGGTCAAGGGCAGTTGTGTTTTCCACTCCTGCAACATAAAGTGATCGATAAGAATCTGATAATCAGGCGTATCGGCGACTAAGACAGCAGGCCGAGTCTCTTTTACTCAACGGCTCCGTCATGGAACGAAGAAACGCCCTTTTTCTCGAAAAAGGAATATATTTTACTTGCAGGACAGTTGTAAATTTTCCGGGAAAGTACATTAGCCTGGAATATTATAACATATATGTTTAAAAAAAAAAAGTTCGAAATCAATAAAAAGCGTATTTTTAGGTCATATGACCAAGCTTTTCATTATTAAAATAACAAAAGTAAAATGAACCAATAAAAAGTTTTATTAACAAGTCACATGACCTGTTATGCTTACGTTACGCGCTGCGCGCCGCGCCCCGGATCACTTCCGGGTGCGCTAACGCGGCGTGTCATATAACGCATTACGCGACAACGTAGGTCAAGAATATAGTCAAAATGTCTCCACCAACCAGCGTTCGGAACACAAACCATTTCAGCAGTCCAAAAAGTTCTGTTAAATGACAACAGAGGGGACAGGCAACAAGAACCATCAGTCAAAGAGGGGAGGGCAAGTTCTTCTCTACCGGGTCATGTTGGGGCGCTACCGGAACTGATCGAATTGGTAGTCTACAGTGTTTCTGGATGTTTCAGACTAAAGCTGGCGTCAGCATGAGAGCACTACCATCTCGTAGGTCCGTCGTGGCCATTCCACGAGCAAACATGGCAGCCGCTCCCCACCAGAAGCCTGCGGGAGTCGGGGGCCCCCACGACTTTTGTAGAATCTTCACGGCTGAGGGGACGCTTTTGAGAATGGGACCCAAGCCCTATCAGGGAAGCGTCCGAGTTCCAAGGTGTCCCAGGGCCATTTTAGTGGACCACGCCCAAATCTGAAGAGCCGGCCGCCATTTTGAGAGTCCTGTGGCAGTCGCTTATCGTTGCATCGCAAGAGCGGGAGCAACTCAACTACATGGTGAGCGAGACGCTGTAGTCGCAAGAGCGGGCGGTAAACAGCTGAATGGCGGAAGAGGCACAGTGTAGCAAAAGCGGGCGGAATGGCAACTAAAACGGTAAAGGGGTGCCCCACTACAGCGTGTCTTCAGGTCAAACGGATTGTGGGACAAGGTCCAGAATAGAAGAGTCATCAAAAGGCAAAAAGTTCCGCCGGACCCTGGGAGCCGGCCGCCTATGTCGGGGGCGATCTCAGGCTAAACCGGTGCTATAAGACTTGGGGAGGGGGTCAGAGCCAAGCGTCTTCTCCGAGTCCGTGCCATCACACCGCCCCTCGGGGGCCTCCGTCAAGCGGTTTAGGGAGGTACCATATCACATTGTTTTCAAATGCAGTCAGGTCCACAAACGACCCTCACTTACTTTGAGAATAGTGAAGCTGCAGTAGGTGGAAATAAGCTTCAGACAGTGTTACAAGCGCTGCTCAGAACTCTGAACTATGGCACCCAACATCCAGAACTTATGCCATTTGAGAATGGCAGTGACATCGAAGCAACTCAGGGACCAAAACCATTAACGTACTTTCACGTATGAAAATCTTACTTGGGGAGGGGGCAGGAGCGAAGCGCCCCCTCCCAGTCCGCGCCACCACACCGTATGTTGAAAATCTGAAGCCATCGTTCTACAAACTCAACCAACCTTGGATGGAAAAATCTAGAAAAATGTACAAACTGAAAACCAGTTTTGGTCTGCATAGCATCAGTAGCAACGCTTGCTATCAGAGTGCATGAGTTTCATGCTCGATCGATTGAGCTAGCCGGATCGGGCAATAAAAAGTATAAAATAGTTATGTAAATAGTTATTTAATAAAATGTTTTACCCTGTTTCTTTGCTGGTGTGTTGTATATATTTTTAATATTTGCATAGGGTTTGTCGTTATTTTGGGCGGGGTGGGTGACGGAGCCGAGCTGTCTTGCAGCCCTCATGGTGTGGAGCTCAGTTCATCTCACTATTTTCGTATTTCTCATGAAGGGTTGTTCCTAATATTTCTATTTTAGCGAGGTCAAAAAGAGATCCAATTAGTGGCCTACTGATTTTGCTCGATTAATTTTATTTTTTTACACGATTTTTCACGATTTTTCACTATCTGCAAAGACTAAACAGAGTATTGCGACTTTGTGCTTGTTTGTAAATAGAGAATGAACCAAAGAGAATCAATTATAAAACAGTAAATGCTTGGATAACAATCAATCAAATGGAGAGACAAGCAGGCACGACGGATTACAACGGGGGTAAAGGCCTGCGTTAACTACTCTTCACTATCTGCAAAGAGAGAGTACTACTAAGAGAAAAGAGGGGAGGGGGGGCAGCGTTCAAAGCACATCAGCGTGCATGAACACGAAAAAGTTTTTACCTATCACGTACTTGACATTTGACAGCTTTTGATATTTGCTATTAAAAAACCAATGAAATTCACTGAAAAAACCATAGGTTATAGGCCATATATAGTTAGGAATTAGCATTTACAAAACCTTGAAAATTCACTGAAAAAACCATTGGTTATAGACCATATATAGTTAGGGATTAGCCTTTTCAAAATCTTATTTTACTCACACAAAACCATTGAAATTTCATATATAGTTAGTTGCACTAACTATATATCGCGCACCCGCAATCCACTGCTGATGATGTCACATATTACATCATTCATGACATGGTTAGTGACATCACTGATGACATCACTGATGACATCTCAAATGACATCACTGATGACATCTCAAATGACATCACTGATGACATCTCAAATGGCATCACTGATAAAATCACTGATAACATCTCATTTGACATGACTGATCACATCACTGATGATATCATTCATGTGATAATACCATGAACCTCTTCAGACTCTAATATAACCTTAGATACAATCAGTGTAAACAGACAGTCACAGACTGTCACTCATCCATGGAGTTACTCACACACCTAGTCAGTTATGCAAAAAATCAATCACACCTCCATTTTCTCAACTATACAGTTATACACACCTTACTTATTCAAACATATACTAACACATATTTACTCTCTTATACAATCCCTGATACATGTTCACAATGATCCATACAGCCACTCACACATTCACTGGCTCTTATGCACAGTTATTTATATATGTCAACTCTCACATGTACTGTGTTTTACATATGTACTTACTTTGACATGTAGCACTGAGATATCCATTCACTCACTAATACACTCATGCACAGTCAACCGCCCAATCAGCTGTTTCCACATGCACTTTTGAACCCATACATATAGTGAATCAACTACTCACACATCTATGTACAGAGTCACACACCTCCCAGCCACCCATACACACACACTCAGTTTCCCATACAAATACTTGGACAACCAATGAATAACCCATACAGTTACTCATATAGCTACTGATCAACATATGCAGCAGTTTGTAGAACAACAGATATAATGATGCACAAATTAAAACAGTTTAGTCACTAACCCATGCACTCAGTGAGACACATTTAATCACTCACTCATACAGTCAGTCATGCACCTACTAAATCCTTCATCCAGACACTTATACATCCATTCATTCTTCAATATGTAAGACATATTTTAACTTTACAGAAACATACAGTCACTGGATGTTGTCATCAGTGATGTCATTTGAGATGTCATCAGTGATGTCATCAGTGATGTCACTAACCATGTCATGAATGATGTAATATGTGACATCATCAGCAGTGGATTGCGGGTGCGCGATATATAGTTAGTGCAACTAACTATATATGAAATTTCAATGGTTTTGTGTGAGTAAAATAAGGTTTTGAAAAGGCTAATCCCTAACTATATATGGTCTATAACCAATGGGTTTTTCAGTGAATTTTCAAGGTTTTGTAAATGCTAATTCCTAACTATATATGGCCTATAACCTATGGTTTTTTCAGTGAATATATATATATATATATATATATATATATATATATATATATATATGTATATATATATATATATATATATATATATATACATATATATATATATTTTTTTTTTTTTTTTCTCTCCAA
>NW_028252480.1:0-16942 GCF_964263255.1 Lissotriton vulgaris
TGGATCAGCTGTGTTGAAGTCAGCTGATAAATAGTTAGCCCAGTCGGATTTGGATATATTGGAGTTAATGACTTTGTGGCCTGGCTGCTGGAGGCTGTGGATTATTTTCCAGAAACTGGAGCTTTTCTTCTGCTTAGAGCTGTGAAGAATTTTTATCCAGAGGTCTTCGTTCAGTTGCCTTTTCTTTTCCCAGGTCTTCTTTTTTAGCAGCTCTTTTAGGATGCGGAGCTCCTTTTGTGTTTCCTCGTTTTTTGGTTCTATTCAAAGCTACTTGAAAGTCTTTTTTTTCTCTCGTTTTATGTTTTTTGTCTCTACAGTTGTTACTTTTCCGTGTGTAAACCTTGGGGTGTTCCCTTCTTGCATTTTTAGCTCTGTAGCATGTTTGGCTCCTAATTCCGTTGCAAAGTCTCCCCAGGCTTCTAGTGGATTTATGTTTGAGCTGGATGTCTGGTGTATGATTATTTTTGCACTGGTTGATAGTTCCTCAGACTCAGTAATCTTGCACCTTATTCGTCTGTAATTGGCAGTGTGTTCTGTGCCAATGTATCTTCTTTCCATTGCTTCGTTCTTACCAGATAGACCTAGATTAGCTTCTAGCGGCAGATGGTCGCTTTGGGCACTGTCTCCTATCTTGAACGAATTGATTTTCTCGTACAGTGGGAGTGTCACAAGCATGTAGTCAAGGTGTGAAGAAGTGCTTGAGGAAAAGTAGGTTGGTGCTGGTGGAGTGTCCTCTGTGAATCGTCCGTTGAGTCCTCTCAAATTTAGCTGCTCAAGATCTTTCAGTAGCTGGGTTGAGGTATTTGTGTGTTTATTTGGGGAGGGGATGGATTGTCTTGGGATTTTCCAGACAGTGTCCATTTCCTTTGTCATATCGTCCCTTGACCCCGATTGCCTGTGCTTCGGGTGTATGTATATGTTTATGATATATAGCTGTTGGGTGACCTGGTCATTTGCGATTGTAATTGAAAATGCCTGTATTGCATTCGGTGGGGTGATGCTTACTCTTATTGCTTCCGTTGTTCTAATAGTTGTTATTGAGGCGAATGTCGCCAGGCCACCTGAGCTGTGGCCATATTGAGAGCCTCTGGTTGTCGGATGGGTTTGGGTTGTATATCCTTGCAGTGGTATATCGTTTGCTTCCCACGTTTCCTGGAGAAGAATCAGGTCAAAAGATTTTAAATAGTTCAGTGTATCCGGATCCTCCAGTTTATCTGAGAGTCCGTGAATATTCCAATTGCATATTTTGATTTTGAGGGGAACAGCAGAGTTGGAAGTTAAGGCTGTTGCTCTTTGTCAGTTGGTATCACCTCTGGGTATAGTGCGTGTTATTATTATTCTGCGTGATGCTGATTGGTGAGGGATTGGATTATGAATGTGCAGTGAGTGTTTATCCTGTCCTGGGGAGAGACTGCGTGCTCCTTTCAGTATTGATTTAGCCGACTGGGGGCGTTCTTGTTTCCTCTCTTCAAGGAGCAGTGTAGGATATGCTGACCTTTTTTCTACTTCAAGCTTGATTCCCCACTGGGAGAATCTGAGTGATTCCTCCATGATTGAGTTTGCTACATCGCTTTTTATCCATGTGGTCTTTGTTGTTTCATTTCCATTTGGGTGAGGGGCTGGATGAAATTCAATTGTAAGCAAATCAGAGGAGTTAATGTTTTTTAGTTTCTCTATTGAATTGATTAGCTTTAGTATGTTGCCCCTGTTTAGAGTGTCCACTCCTCCTCTAGATTTGAATTCGGGTATGAAGAAGATTGTGTCTGAGCCCATTTACCCAGGGGGCAGTGTTTGCTGGTGTGTATGTTGCTCGATTTGGATGGCCCCATGTGGCTGCTGGGTGTTGGATGTTGTGGGTGTGCTGTTGGAGCTCACCCACTGAGGTTGCTCCTTAGTCTGACCGCTGTCTGTTTTGGTGATGCTTGGTTTCCGGGGGTTCCTCTTTGGTTCCCTGATTGTGGTCTCAGTGTTATCGCAGGTGCATTTTTTGGGGAAGTTGATTGTTGTAACCTCTGTTCTAGTTGAGTTAGGCTTCTCTTGGGCCTGCTTTCCGACTTCCGGGCCTGATTGCATTGTTGCTACTTGGCAATCGGGTTGACCTTTGTGTACCATTTCTGATGGGTTACTGGGTGCTGGGTTGTTTGTTTGGCCGATTGGCATCTGCTCTGCATGTTTGCTCGTGTTCACATTTAGGAGTGTCCGAGTTCCTGTTCCAGCTGCTATAAGCGCCTTTACGTGTGATGAATTTTTAAGTTGAGATGAAAGATTTGTGTGCTCCGTGTGATGCTTATTGGCTCCTGACGACTCCATGTCCCCCGGTGTGGTTGGATGACAATTCTCTTCTGTGCAGTCCACTCCTGCCAGCTTCCTGTTTCTGCCCTTTCTTTTTTGTTTGTGTTGGGCCCGTGCATTCGTTGGGCTCCCCAGTGGCTCAACTCGTCCTCTTGTGAGGGTATTCTGGGGAGACTCTTCTAATGAGGTTTTGGGGGTTGGTGGCTGGCGCCACTGTGTGGTTGCTTTTTGGGGGTCATTGCCGTTTCCTGGTGCCCTTTTGTTGGGGGGTGGACTGCCAGACCTGGTCTCTGTTGGGGGGAACTTTGTGGTGTTTGTCTTTATATCCTCCAAGAGGTTGCCCAGCATCATGGGTAGTGATGATAGTTTATCGATGATTGGTGAGCAGACGCAGTTTGATCTTTCAATCTGAGCTAGTTTAACTGACTCTTGTCCTCTTTTTATGAGGCCGTTAAGATCTGCTAGTTTTCTGTCAATCCCCATGGTGGCCTCTGCTAGCTTTTGTAGGACAGTCAGTTGTAAGTCTAGTTTGTCTGATTGGTACTGAAGTGCTGTTGATGACAGCTGAATTGTGTTGAGTAAAGTTACCCAAAACGTGTTGACAGGGTCTCTAGTCCCCTCTGTGGGCTGATGGAAGCTCTCTTCGCTAGTGCTGTTTGTTGATTGCTTGACGTTGTAGGCTGCCACTAGATCGCTCCATTCTTGTGATACCAAAAAGGTCATGCCCCTGTCTGAAGAGCATAAATCCCCATCTACCATGATTGGAGATGAGTTTACGGGGTCAGATTTCGTTCCCTGTGTGGCGTGAGCCTCAGTTTCGCCTTGAGTTTTTACTTCTGCATTTAAGTAGGCTTTGTGTACATGAGGCAATACTGTTTCTTGGTTGTTTCTTACCTCTGCCACTGCTTGCTGGATGAATGAGAAGAAATGAGTTGGGGATGATTGGCAGCTTATTATGTTGTTGCTGGGGTGCCCCTGGGACCCTTCCAGCTCTGAGGCGTATTTACTCGGTGTGTCCTCCTTTGGCAGAGGGCTGTTTGGGTTTGACTCCTCAATGCCTCCCTCTGTTAGTGGGGCTTGGCTGATGGCACCTTCTGATGGCATTGGCCTGTTAGCTTCTTGTGCCCGTTGTTCGCCAGCCCCTACTGCGCCTCTGGTGTGATCCGTATTCACCCTTGGAGTCGGTGCCGTGTGTATTTCTGCTGCTGTTGTATAGCTTGTAGTTTGTGGCAGAGTTATTTGTGCTGGCAGGTTGCAGTGGGGATTGGAGGCCTGTGATAGAGTCATTTGAAGAGTAGATGGCGTTTCCTGGGTTTTTTAAGAAGGTGAACTTCGTGTAAATTTTCGGCTGGTAGTTATATTTTGTTTTCACTGGCTGGCCTGCTAAGCTAATTAAATTGTGGGCATTTTTCCTTATATAGCTTCTGGGTTGTTCTGGTGTTGGGGTGAGGCTGTGGTCTATGTCAGTTGGCAGACCTTCATTTATGCAACTGTTGGTTCCATTGGGGTTACTTTCCGGCAGGAGGGCTTTACTGGTAGTTTTGCCGGTTTCCTCGGTGCTGTTAGATGCTCGCTTGTTTTTTCCTGGTGACGCTGAGCTCGTGGTTGTGTTTTTTCTTTTTCGTTTAGTCGGTTGCTTTGTTGAGGGTCTTCTTTCTCTACCAGACCTCATGGTGGTCCTGCTGAGTGTGTGATCTCAAAGGCGTCTCCCCCTTCGTGGCCCACCACAGCGACTCACAACAACTCACAGCGAGGGTGGGTTCACCCCCATCGCACCGCACCTCGTCACGCTCCTCGATGCCCACCGCTGGGCAATGTTTGAACTGAGCCCCGGCACACTGGCGCCTCTCCTCCTCTTCCACTCCTCCTCCTCCTCTCCTCTCTGCACACCACACCTCGGATCTTTAGCAGGTAAGGCTATTCCGCACACCCACGCTCGAGCTTCTCCAGGGTCCCGCTATGGACCCACACTGCCCCCCCCCCCTGCTTGTCTGCTCGCTCCTGAGTGCCCAGCTCACAACCGCCGATACCGTCAATGTCCGAGCTGAGGCAAGGCGAAGCAATGGCGGTGGGGCAGGTACTGCGAATAGCAGCCGTCGGGGGTGGACGGGTGAGGGTTAGCGGGTGGTGGTCTGCTGAAACAATCGGGTGAATCGGATGATGTGGCAATCTTTGGCGATCTTTTGCGGGAGCGGGAGTATTCGCTAGCCCAGTGGCGGGATCTGGGCAATCTCGGCAGTCTGCGGCTCAGCGGGTACGGGTGGGTACAGGTGGGTGCAGGTGGGTGCAGGGGCGGCTTTTCTGGGGAAGCTGGTGCGAGGGTAGATAAAGTAAAATCGCTCCAGGGCAGTCACAGGCGGTCGGTCACGCTGTGGGAGGGGGTTGGAACCAATGGCTCTCCTAGTGCGGCGAGAAAACCTAGGGGTCTCTGCAGGAAAGTATCATGGAAATTCCTAATTACTTAACCCGACGTCTAGCATGGTACATCTGGTTGGAGTCAAGACTAAATAGTTCTAACAGGACACGAAAAACCTACAACAGGGGGCCACCAGTGATTGTAGATCAACAATCACTGGTGGACCCCTGTTTTAGGTTTTAATAATAGATAGATACACCAGGATTTTTTATTTTTGATCACCAAGTTATTGAACTCTTTACTGTGGGTGAGTCTCACTACCTGAGCTTCATTCCTGGTGATTTAGAGACCAACCTGAGTGGGTGTATTGGCTGCTTGCCTGTGCTGGTCAGAAGGAGAGATAGAGAGATTTCAGATTTAGATACTTAATAAGTGCACAGATACTCAGCTGAGTGTACCGGCTCTGGCTTCAGGGCTATCTGCACAGGCAAACAGTGGTACTATTCCTACTTTCTTCTTTAGCCCTTAATCTCCTTATGCCTTCCCAGCGACATGAGCTCTGTGGTCTTTAACCCCTTCCACACTCATGACGAGCTGGGCTCGTCATGGTGTAGCCTCCTCGTACACTGATGACGAGCCCAGCTCGTCATAAAACTAGTAAAATAGCAATTCCCAGCACAGGAGGGAAATTGCCTTAGCAGCCATGGAGTTAAAATTGTCTCTGGGTTCCTGATATGCCAATTTCATTTCTGGATGGCCTCGGAACAGAATCTCAAGCTCTGTTGCCTCACAGAGCTTTAAGCAGAACCTTGAGGAATCATGGTTTGTTTTACACTGTTAAAAGTGTGAACTAACATGCAAGAGACTATGGTCTGTTTCACTTCCAAAGACCAGGGCTCAAATCTCTTGAGTTTCACTATGGATCAGGTCAGTTGCACTGGAGATTACATAAACACAATTTTTAGAGCATACAAAGGCTGTGATCATTGGTCTTTAACAGCTCACACAGCTGCAAGATACTCACAAGCTGCACCACTGGCAGGCACAGGAGTTCCTGACAGTGGGCTCCCTCCCCTTACTCATTCTTTGTCCACGGTCTTCAACCTCCATGGCCGATGACGTAATAATGGGTGCCAGGATCCCATCCCCGAGATCCGAGCCACAGAGGCATGAAGGCAGAGGGATCCAGGTGACACTCTGCTACACTGTCCCCAGCTGCGCTGCTTGTATACTGGCATCAAAAAGACCCTCGTGCTCTCCACGCCCGCAGGAGGGCATCGCGTGTGGAGCAGCAGGAAAACCAGTGTCAGCTCCGGGGTAGGACTTGGGAACTGCAGCATCCGAAAGTAAAAGTAGCACCAAATAAAAAGACACATGGCATGAAACTGCTATCTCCACCCATGTCCTACTCGTATGGTCTTTATAATGCTCAGGCTAAAGCACACAATATTTACCTCCGTGGGATTTTGATTATTTATTGCTCTTGCTCTGTGGTGCCTTAGGGAGGGGCAGGGGCATGCCCAACCCCATTGTAGGTTGCAAACAACCAAAACTTGGTGACGGACTTCAGTGGATAGCACTATCACTGTATCTCTGCTACCATATCAAGGTGATCGTGCACAGATCTCCAGCACCTGTCACCTTTTGGTGCTACTGGTTACAGATTCCAAAAATGCTATTAGCAATAGTAGGTGCATCGAACACAATACATATAATCCATTAGTACTTTATCAAATTATTCTTTTATTCCAAAATGTGTTCATAAAAACAGCCAATACGTTTCGTTCCCCAAAGGTACTACCTTTAGGAACGTCATCAGGGCTTATACGTCGGTTTGTAATTTTCGATATATGGAAGTTGCTGGATATAAAGATCATCCAATCTTGGCGATTCAGGAAGAAGACATGGCCACGGACTACGGTGGCTTTATCTTTCACCCCTGACCTAAAGGATTATTATATCCGGGCCATCTTTAGAGATAAACAATTTCTGTTTAATGAAACTGTGGTTTTAGTTAACCATTTATATCTGAAGAAACATACTCTCCATTAAAGATTATTGTGTTCTACAACACAGCATTTCGATATGAATTCACTTTAATAGGTGAGGATCCGCTCTGTATCACTTTCCTGCAGGATCTTCATATCCAGCAACTTCCATTATATCTCTAAATGTACAAACCGAGGTTTAAGTCCTGATGAAGTTCCGAAAGGTTGTACCTTTGGGGAACGAAATGCTTAGGCTGTTTCTATGAACACATTTTGGAATAAAAGAAGACTTTTATAAAGTAATAACAGACTATATGTATTGTGTTTGGTGCAGCTTCTTTTGCTAATAACCCCATTGTAAGTGTGTGGAGGACTGCAGTGCAGGGGGTGCAGCTGTCCCCTCAAGGGATGTTTTAAGGAAGACTCTCTCTATGTGTCCTGGGGTGTTAAGAATATGACCCCTGTAAAAGTCTGCAATTTATTTAAACATTTCCCGGCTGGAGATTTTTTCTCTTCAACTCAGGAGTGTGAGATCCCTAGTGGTTGGTCCTATATCTGCATTTTATGTGCCCTGATGAATATAAAATAAAGGCTCTGACATATGATACTTCCATGCTTTATTTAATGTATAATACTGACAATAATATTTCATGAGCATTGCAATACACATATCTTTGATGACTGCATTTAAATCTGGTTATCGGTCATTCATTTTAATAGTATTTTCTAATATGTGATTATTGTTTCTGTGGTGACCTCTTGACAAAGCCATTAGGCTTGCCTTACATATTTTTTGTAATGACCCCTTGACATAGCCAACAGGCATGCCTTATATATTGAAGCAGTGCCTCCTTGACAAATCTAATAGTTTCCCCTATATATGGATGTGTTGTTCCTTTGGCAAAGCCAATAGGCTTTTTTCATATTGACAAAGTCAATAGACTTGCTTCATTTAAAATGACACTTACTTATATTGTGATGTTGCTTCTGGTATAGGTGTGTGTGGGGGGGCATTTTTATTATGGGATTCAAGGCCCACTATGGGTCACATATGGTTCAAGAATGCCATTAAGATATTGCGTCCTGCCTGATGTATATATTTGGAATTTAATGTGCAGCATTTGGGGGTGTCTGTATTAAATGTAGTTTTCCTTTTTCAAAGAAAAAGTGCTGACTAAAAAATTATTTATTGAGTGTTGTTTTTACATAGCTGTGAATGGAGATTACTAGCCCACACTACATCCCCTGAGTAGGTCTTGGACTGCTCTGCTTCATATCCTGAGAGGGGTAAACATAGCTGCTAAGATTTCAGATTGCTATGTGTGACATTTTCATAATTATAGTGTAATTATGAGTGATGTTTGAACCAGTAAGAGTGACACTTACTTGCAAGCAAAAATCAAGCAATGAAGATGAGGGAAACATATAAATATCACAAATTAGACCCATTTAAGCAAAGAGAAACTCTAAGAAGATCTTAAAACTGGTGCAAACACCTGCGGTGGCTGACTCAATGAAATTACAATGAAATTATGAAAATGTCACGCATAGTAATCTGAAACATTGGCAGCTATGGTGATCTAATCACTAGGTGCATTCTGCGAGTTGTGGTCCTGATATGTGTCAGTGGACCACTTTGTATAAACACACTTGAAAACAAAGATCTCTAAAACAAAAGCCTTGGACTGTACACATGGTGGCCTGCTCACAAGGGGCATCCGGCTGACAGTCGATCTGGCTAAAGTCCAACATCTCCAGCGCCTCATTTGTGCAAGCGATGGGGTCTCGCTCTCTTTTTTAACGGAATGGGACACATTTTTCATTCTTTTGACTTTACCTGGAGTAAGAGATACAGACAGAAAAAGGAACAAGCATTTACAATGCAACGGTTTCGCCTTCGGAAAAGTTAGAGCTATTGGCATTGTAAATGACAAACTTTTTATTTATGTGTTGGTTTTGAAAACAGATAAATAAATGGCATTCTCATTTACAATGCCAATAGCTTACTCTGTCGCAAATGCAAGACGTATTGCATTTGCACACACACACCCACACAAGAGCCCCCCACACACACACACACAAGAGCCCCCCACACACACCACACAAGAGCCCCCCTCACACACCAGAGCCCCCCACACACACACGCAAGAGCCCCCCACACAAACACACACACCCAAGAGCCCCCCACACACATACGCAAGAGCCCCCACACACACGCAAGAGCCCCCCCCACACACACACACACGCAAAGAGCCCCACACACACGCAAAGAGCCCCACACACACGCAAAGAGCCCCACACACACGCAAAGAGCCCCACACACACGCAAAGAGCCCCACACACACGCAAAGAGCCCCACACACATGCAAAGAGCCCCACGCAGAGGTCAGGGGTGGCACAGAAGCAGAGTTTCACCAGCTGAGGCTCGCATGAAGCCTCTAGCATGAAATAGAGGGAGGGTAAGGGAGAAGTGATGAAAGAGAGGAGGTAAACAATGAAGGGAGAGCTCCATACGTGGGGCGGGGGGTCGAACTTGGCCAGAGGTGGAGGAGGTGTACCCCAGATTCGAGGGACTGCCCCTTCCAGCAATCTAGGAAGCTCTTTTCAGGAGAATTTGTTTGAAAAAGCAGGTGGAGCAAGTTGTTCCAAGGGGAATAGCTGTTTTTATTATTACTGCTGATAAGTTATCTGTGCCACCTGCTCTTGTAAGTTTTAGCATCTCAGTTGTTTTCTTAATGATTGGTATTGAGAACCCCTCTTTGATCTCTTTATTAGCAAGAAATGTTATCAGGCTATAAAGTAGTGTCCTCCAACAGTGAGAAATGCCCTGCGTGGCCGAAACAGGTCGGTGTGACAGACTGGCTCTGTTTACTTAATTAAATACCTGAAGTGAAGGATTTCTGAGTGCGGCGTATTTTTGCTAAAAAAAAATATATATATATATAATCCTGCTATTGTTGTATACACACAGCTTGTCAACTAGTAGCAAGGTGATCCTCATAGCTATATGCATTGCGTAACTCATACAAAATCATTATAGGTTTCTTTGATGGAGACAAAATGGCACACACCGTTTACAATGCAGTGAGAGACTGTCGACACAATGGCCACTGATGCCTGGAGCAAAATAAGGACGTGTATTTTGAATGCATGGACAAGGAAGGAAGCAGAATCCTGCCTGTTCCACCAGATTTGTTGTGCAGCAGATTTAAGGGCCCTGGCTCGATAAAAGAAGGGTGTGAGCACCGTAATGCAAAGGATTGCTAAAAGTGGCCCATATAGTGCCTGAAGTGGTGCTTACATGACAGTACTCTACTCTGCATTAACAGGTGCTTTCTTGTGAAATGCTACTGTTATACATGGCATGTCACTCTGCTGATGTGTACACATGTATCATGCCACCTATTCCACACAGATATATGTAATCAATGCCAACCGTAGGTTCTTCCAACAAGATAGATGCTCACACAACACAGGGTTTTCACTCAGGTCTGCTTCCACTGTCCTGATTGGCAGCTAGTTTTCCAGGCATCATTTACAGTGGATTGTCTTACGCTATAAGAGGCTAAAGGCACAGGGTTACAAGAACGAGTATAGCTATCAATAGTTTTCAGGTGCAGTGGCACCGAGGCCCAATGGTACATTGAGGACTCATTCTCCTTGTTTACATTAGGGCCAGAGGAACGTTTGCCATACCACAGGGCACATACCTCCAAAGACCTAACATGAAGTGGACACAGCAAGGCCGGAGATGGTGCTGCAATACGAGGAGCGTTCTCCTTCAAAGTAGTGCTTTATTGTCATAATGGAAGGGTAAGAAAGGGTCTTGCATGCAGAGTGGAAGGTGAAAAGGGCAGAAAAAACGAATATCCTACCATGGAAAGCCACTCTAGAGAAGATGCAGCATAGAAGCAGCTCCATCCATCACAGGCTTGAGATGTACGAAATAAGCAGCACTATGTCTGCCTCCATCACAGGCTGAAGATGGAGAAAATAGGTGTGTTTAAAACGAGCAGGCTGACAGCATCTGTGTAACGTGTAAGGTCGGTGAGTACATGTGAGTTGGTGGGAGAGTCGTGCGATGGTGTCGCGTTATAGGAGGTAAGGTTAGAGTGTAAAGGGACTTGAAAGGACAGTGACGTGGAATGAAAGTGGGAGGGCTGGTTTGGTGCAAAGAGAGGGTGTGGCTTGAGGAAGACGCATTGTATAAATATGCATGAAAGAAGGCCAGCATGTGTGTGAGAGAAGGGCTGCCAGTCCCAGTTATGTTCAGGGAGGATGGGGCAATGGCTGGTGATGCATGTGCGGAGGGTGGAGTGTGCAGTGTTGTGGGTGTAATAGTAGAGGATGTGGGCTTTGCCGTGGCTTTGGGGCAGGCATAGTCAGCAATCTATGAAGCGCTGTGGTTAGAGGAGGGATGGTTCGTTGATGTGCATTCAATGAGGAGAGGGTTGGGTTGTGTGAGGAGGTAAGAGAAACGCAAACAGTGTGCAGTTTTCATGTGAGGAGAATGCCTGTTGTACCACGGAAAGGGAGAGAGGGGGAGAAAAGACAAGGAGTCACGCACTACTAGTGAGACGGCCCTAGCAATAGTAGTGAGAAGGCCTTAGAGGAGTCCTCTGGGAAGCTGTGAGAGCTTTGAGAAGGTAAACAGCGACTCCCCCTAAAGTCCCCTATGAAGCGTCCAGCCAGTGCCTGCTGATGTACATTTCCACTGTCCATTCTCAGAGCACCCTCCCAGCAGCTACTGTACATCACCCACTGGAACGCCATCCATATTACCAAAACGACTGTTGCAATGACCTGTTAATGCTAATGTATAAATCATGCATGATTCACATAACATACTTCCTCTCTTCAGCGGGTGCGGGGTGGAAGGCGATCTCCCCCAGCTTCTGGGCCGAAGACTCACCCTCGCAGGCACGGCCCCCGTCGCAGCTCCCACTGGCCTCCGCTGACGTCGAGGGTTCCCCCGGAGTCAGCCACTCACAGCGCGGCTCCCGGGGCAGATCCTGATGACGCGGCGAGGCTCCAACCAACGGCGGCGCAGCTCACGGGGACAGGCCCACTGCAGCGGCCAATCAGAGCGCGCCTCTGCCGACGAGCCTCCGAAAAGCCACCAATGCGGTCGCAGCCCCTTCGTGCCTCGGCCAAGGTGCCGAGCAGCTGCCGGTTGACCCCCGGGCGGGACGGGATACCACAATTTGTGAGGACACGGGGGGGGGGCGGGAGAGGACGAGGGGGGCGGGAAAGGACACGGACGTCGGGAGGGAGGCGGGAAACGTGGGGACGGCGGGAGGAGGGACACAAGGCAGGACAGCAGCAAGCACGGCCTGGCCGGAGGAGACTCGGGGGCGTTCCCGGCGTCGCGTGACGTCGGCAAAAGCCAAAGAATCTCGGGAACGCCCCCGTGTCTGGTCCGGCATTGATGGACAGGCCCCTCGTCCAATGGCTAGGCTCCATTTATGGAGCTAGCCCATGGGACGGGGGGCGTGTTCCAGAGTGCTTACTGTACTCAATAGATTTCTCTGGAGGAGGAGCCTAACGGCTCCGTCCCCCAGCGAAACCTAAAAAGGGAGAGGAAAACAGTAAAAAAGGAGAAAGCATGGGCGAAAAAGAACGTGTAAGAGAAAGCCAAAGAGACAAGCAGTGTGGGGGTGGTGGAAACAAGAGGCCTTAGTAATCCACAAGTCCACGCACAGCAGCATTTGGCTGCTCCTGCAGTGGTTCTCTAAGAAAATCTTTGGACCACTGTGCTTATTATTATTATTTTGAAATTAGGCACTGTCTCTCTCTTTACCTCTCATTTCCAAGACTTGACAGTCCATTCTTCCATAGTTCAGGGCGTCCCTCCCTCGTAGATAATTTGTCCTCTCTCCCTGGGAGGCTTGGCCTTCAAAGGTGCTCTGTGTTAAGGGCTCCCCGACTGTGTCCCTTACCGAGTTTATATTGGTCTCCCCAGTCACAGACTTTGTTTGCTGATCTTTTAGTTCCAATGGGCACGTGTGCGAGTTCTGTGTCCTCTGTCCCCGGGTTTATCTCCCAGCTTTGAAAGGTCTCATTTCCTGGCCGCCGTGGCCAACTCAGTCCTCAATGCACACTATGATTGTGGGGAACACGGATTGCAGCTTGTGGCCTTGATGGTGCCGTGTACAAGGCCACTCCAAGAACAAAGCAAGGCAGGAGAGAAGGACTGGGAGGGAGGGGGGCTCCAGAGAACGGACACTTATGAGAAGAGGACACGATCCTGAGAGTGCCGGCCATTTTGCTGTCTTTGCTGCAGCTCAGTCTCACTCAAGCAAAAATGAGCTAGTGCTGAGCCGCCCAAAAATGAGATTTTTCTGCCATACTGCAGCTCATGACTAACCATGCTGAAAGCAGTTGAGCAGCTGCATAAGCAACTAGGATTAGTAACCAGACACTTACTTTTGCAGCATCTGATGCCATAGAGCCAACTTGGACTGATGGGTCTGCCTGCCCGATTACTTTCCAATGAAACAGCACAGGCCACAATCCAGGCGTCGAGTCAAGGACAGTGCTGGCATGGCATTTTGATAATGGCCTCAGTGCTGCTGGACTCACTGCAGTGCTGCAGGCTGCAATACCTGTTTAGGCACCATCACTTTGGTGGTGGACGGGTCAGGGGTGATGGTGTCATCACATGGTACTGTCTAGTCGGACTCAAGTAAACAGGTATGCGTGGTGTGAGCACTCAGCAGTAGCTGTCTACACAACCGCGCAGGCGTGGATGAATTAGTTACATTGTAACCTCACCTGCATTAGCCCTGAAAGAACTGAGCAAGCCTGCAAGCTGCACACACTGCTCGCTGCCAGCTTTCTGTCTGTATTCTTAATTTAGTAGTGCTATGGCTTGATTTGAGAGCCCAGCGGGCATTATATAAATGTGTGACTTTCCATTTCAGTTTAGTGATGTGGACCACCACACTGAAATGTGTTAGTCTAATGCCTGATGAGTTGTACTTGGCAGGGCTGGGCAAGTGCTACAACTGGGTACTTGGTTCTCAGTCAGAAAACAACTGTGGACCTAATAGTTGTGCAGGACTCTAGCTGGACATGTTTAAGTGGAATCTGTGTTTTCCCTTATTTTAGTTTTTAGTTCTATAGTTAGTATTACAATATTTGGATTCAGGCAGGTTCAGGCAAATCTTTAAAGCTATCTTGGAGCTTAAATTTACCATTTTCAGTAGATACATTTGAAGTGTCATTGTTGATATCCAGGACAAATTAAGCATTTATTAATGTAGCTTTTAGTGTTATGATACTGTTTTCAGAGTTTTAGTAATTGAATGGGTATGGGTCCAGTTTGTGTGAGAGGTGATCTTAGTATTGAAAGATTTTGTCAAATAGAGTTATCATGAGCCTCATTAAAGAAATATTATCTTCATAGGAGACTGGGGAGAAATCTAATATCCTAATTGGGTCAGGTCAGAAGAACTCTCTGTGATTTATTTAATCATTTTATTTGTTTGTGAATGAAATGCTGACTGGGGGGAAGAAAGATGAAATCCTACTCTCAAAATACTGGATGCAGATTGCAACAAGTATTTTATGCAACCTATGTGGAATTTTGCAAAACGACATACAAATAGGTTGGTTTGCAAAATGTAAAATTGTGGTGGGTCACTTACTGACCAACCTCAGTATTCATGAGGCAGATTGCAAACTGCAACCCATTATGATTGGTGGCCATCACAGGTATGGTGCCTGCCGGGGTCAGCAGACCCCCACTTCTGTGATCACTTTTTTAAATAAAATGGTGTCTTTTGTATTGTAGTTTATTCTCCCTAAATTAAATGGATCTGTGTTTGAACAAAAGTGTGAAATACTTTACATTTTTTTTTTTAGAGTAGACATTTGACACTTGGATCACTGCCTAATCCAACAGACATTTGTAAAATATGTTTACTAAGGAGGAGTCCTAAAGGCATCCCTTTCCTTTTGTGAATGGGTAACAACCCTATGTTGGGAGTTCGTAAAATGACAATCGTTTGTGACTGGTTTTTGGTTGCAAAACATTGATATATACCATAACGAATCATTCTTTGGAAGAGAAGCCCTAAACATGTTTCTTCCAAATAGCAATTAATTATCCCCTTCTAAATGCATTTTGCGATTCAGTAACCTATTACTGAATCACAAACTCTGTGAATTGCAAAAACATTTTTGCAATCACAAATTCCAAATTGGAGCATTTGTGACGACAAAAATGTTTAGTACATCTGACTTGCTATTATTACAGTAATTGTAAGGTAGTTGAGGTTTATGTTTATATATTAGGATAATTGTGGACTTTACAGATGTATTTAATTGTGAGATTATTTAGGAGAAGCAATCTTGTGTTTTATTGTAGATATATTTGTGCCATATTTTCAGGGTTAGCTCGGGTTCCTTTTTTCCTTGAGTAGATTGCTTATTAAGAGGCCTTGCCAAACGACGCTTTTTATAGTATTTAAGTAGACTGATAACCAACCACACTCTAGCCACCTTTTAATAGTACACAGTATAGAGTTAACATGTTCACTAAATTGTTGGTCATGTGTTACATGAACTGAGAGTGGTTAATGCTTTACTACAGAGAGAAGCAACATTTTTCTGCACAAAAAGGCAACCGGTTTTGTTTGGATTTCACATGGTGTTTTCTTCATCTCAGTTTAAGACAGGAGTATCGTGGTTATTTCATGCATGTACTGATGAGCTAGACGGTATAAAGAGAAGATGAGATCTAGGGGGGGGGGCTGTGTTAACTGTGTACAAACTGACATTTACATCTTTGCAATCCGTGATGACAAACCAACTCACATTTAAAGGTTTGAAATGCCAGTGTATTGTACAAATCACATGCATTCAGTAATACATTTACTTACCCTCTTGCCTCACTCACATTTTCTGACTAAGGTTTTCTAATGTTGACATTCTTGTTACTGTGAAAACCAGGCTTTCTTACAAAAGCTCAAGACAGCTTTTATTTGAATAGCACATTATTTCATATGCTCTCACACCCTTCTCAGGTTGTGCATGTAGACTGCTCTAGCTGTCTGTTCTTGAAGACCTATTGTGGACAATACCTATACTTAGAGAAGGCTTTAAGGCTTTAAGTCAGCCTATTGCTTATTAATGGTTGTCTTTCTTGTAACTCATTTTCTTGCTTCTTGTTTCAAGGCTTTCCACCCTCTTCTAATATATGTTACTTTCCTGGAACATATATTCTTTATCATACTTTTGATTGAATGATTTGTATCCTTCTGCAGCTACACATTAGGGAACTGCTTTTGTTTTGCTTCCAGTTCTCTGAGGGAGTGCATGTGTTGCTGCTTCCCCCTTTCATCCCCAAGCCTTACTTGTTGTGTTCCTCCCTTTGCAAGTTCATCAATTGTCTCCCTCTCCCCACTGAACTTCTTTTTTTCATCATTCCCCCCATCTCCACCTGCTTCTCTCACCACCTGTCATTGTTTACTGTACTCAAGCTTCACCATCATGCTCTTTTCCCTGCCGGTTTTTACAAAAGATGTGGCACTTTTTTTTATGGCAGCAGATTTCTACCAGGACACTCATTTTCACAAAATATGCCCTTTGGTGAGCTTTTTTTGGTCATCTTCATCATTGCCCTTTTTGTTGACAGTTCGATTTCAAACTTGCAAGCTATTTTTTTTTTCTCTTTTAGAATTTTTAGAATGTGGAACGCCATTAGCAAAAAGCACTGGCAAACCAAAATGTCAGGAAATAGCAAGACCTATTGGTTTTGCCAGTGCTTGTTATATCATACCCACTGCATGTAGCCACCATCTTGTCACTCATGTCGAATCTGGAACTTTTATATGGAAACACTCTGCAGTAAATACTAAATAATTGTAACATACATTAAACAAGCTATCTTTTGTGTTCTCTTTTTCTATGTTATGTTTGAAAATGCTTTAGCTACCTCAAAATAGTACAGTATGGGTAGAAGATAGTTGAGGATCAATCATATTTAGGTTACTATTACAAAAGATGGGGATGGGCCTGAGTACATTTAGTATTGAGCTCATTTTGGTCTTGATATTCAGTTGCAGCTGATCAAAATATATGTTGGGCTCATTGGCCACAGACCTATATAATCTGCATAGTATTGTGCGCTCGATTGCACTGCAAAGGTAAATATAGCACTAGGCGATGGATATGAAGTAGGAAGTATGTCCCATTATGTTTACCCTCTTATAGATTCACTGTTTTACCGTAGAGATACATTGAACCATGTTATGTTTCTGGCACTGAATATTGTACCCACTGTAGGCTTCCTTCTTTATTG
>NW_028252481.1:0-53529 GCF_964263255.1 Lissotriton vulgaris
CCAAAAATATATATGTATATATAAAGTGAGGTGTGGGAGGTCCGGGGCACTTACAGATAGATTCCCCGTTGACCGAGGGGTAAGGCAGGGTTGTGTGCTGGCACCGACCCTGTTTTGCCTCTTCGTCAACGGGGTAATCGCCCACCTGAATGCCACCGACTACACCGACTCCCCCAAACTGAATGGCAGCAGGGTGCCTGCAATTATGTTTGCAGATGACACCCTGCTGCTGTCTAAAACCCCTATGGGGATACAGAGGATCCTTGATTCATTTGTGGCCTTCTGCACTGACAGGGGGTTAGAAATTAACGCGGCTAAAACCAAGTTTATGGTTTTGAACCCAAGCCAAAAACTGCGGCCAAACCTGCTATTGGGAGCCGCACGGCTCGAGAGAGTCTCCACTTTCGAATACCTCGGTGTGACTCTCAATGAAACCATGTCTTGGGGATCTCACCAGAGCAGGGCGAACCTCAAATTGGTACAAACTACAGGGAGCATCGCCCGGATGATGAATGGCTCCTCATACCGTCCGCTGGGGTCGCTCATCCAGATCTACAAGGTGCAGGCCAGGGGTGCAACTATGTATGGGGCGGAACTGTGGGGACACACATCCTGTCGTAGTCTGTCCTTAACGGAGAATAATTTCATCAGACAGATAGTCGCACTTCCGCCCAGCACCCCGCTCCTCCCCTTGAGGTTAGATCTGGGTCTACGACCAATAGCCGATGAAATAGGTTTGAGACCCACAGCCTTCTGGCGTAGGCTGTGGAGTAGCAACGACCTTGCAGCCTACAGGGCGGAATTGATGGAGCTATTGACCCACCCGAAAGCGCTCCGGATCCCCTGGATAAAATACATCCAAAATACTTATATGAAAATGGGGTTCTCTGACCTATGGACTGATCCTGCTAATGCCGCACTAAACATTTCTAAGAAATCCCTGGCCAATGCATATCATGAACAAAAATTGGCTAGGGCCCTAGATAGCCAGGGTGGAGGGTCACTATCCTCTGTATTTGTACAAAGTAAGGACTTATACAGGTGTGAGGGGGTTTTAGATGCCATTTCCCCTGTGCTGGCCAGGAAGCTGTTTCTCCAATGGAGATATGGCACGTTGCCCCTTCGATCTTTTACCAACTCCTGGTCATCACCTCCCACCACTAAGCAGTGTCCGGCCTGTGATGCCGCGGAGGAAACTGATTTACATGTGGTCCTCTTTTGCCCAGTTTACAAGATTGCGAGGAAATACTGGCTCCTTCCACTGATTAGAAACATGGGTTGTAGGGAGTATGCCCCAATGTATAGGATTTTAAGATCTGATGTTACAGGCCCAACTGTGTTCGCACTGGCAACATTTTTCATTAATGTCTGGCACACCCGCAACCGTATTTTAAAGACGCAGGCCCCCTCTTAATTTTAAGATTCATAGTTTTTAAGGCATTTTTTAGCAACATGTAATTCCAATGTTTTATACTGTTTAAAATGTGCATTGATTTATTATACATGTTGATTTACTGTGATTGTATATGTTTTATTGTTTATCGTTTATGGCCAATGGCCGAAATAAAGATTGGAATAATAATAATAATATAAAGGAAACATTAGTTACATATCTTATAATGGCATTACACAGTGTTTGCATCAAATACATATATTGTCACATTGATAAATCCTGAAGAGATCATTATTATATCAGCAGGCTGTTGTGATACTGGCAGCATACTCATAATTAGGTGTCCAACAAGTATTGTTTGCTCAATGCAATGCATAAGGCGACAATGTCACTTAGTCACTCAGTTCCTGGGCACTTTCCGCAAGTGTAAGTAATTTAAAGGCACGCAGTGAGCGGTCATCTGCTTCTCCTCCTGGTCCGCAGTCGTCTTGCTCAGGGGTGATTTCACAGACATGCCCTGCGTTGTCCTCTTCAGTTTATTTTTCTGCAGGTGCAGATCATAACTTTCCTTCGAGACTGCGTCTTGTACTTCACTCAACAGCATCCGTAGATGTTGCGTCCCTCTGAAACTTTAAGATTGGCCCCCAGGGATCGTAGAAATGGTCTGGTCTGTGCTCTTCTTCACTGCTGTGACAGATGATCATCAATTTCTGGTACTGTCCTCCCAGGTGTTGGGGTGCTGCCTTGCATCTTCTGCCCTCAATCCATTCATGGCATTGGTTCACCATCAGTGGTCCAGTCCACCTAGATCTAAAAGAAACAGCTTTTCTTTTTCTCACCATGAATATGTCTCCTTATTCGCTTTAGAAGTCTTTGCTACATTGCAGACAGTACTAAAGTCAGAGCATCAAGCCTGTTCCATCAGATGCCTTTACTGATAATCTGTTTTTTTTATTTTGGAGTTTACTCCTCCTTGCCTCAAGTTGGAGGGTGGTACGTGGTATGCATGTTATACTTTATTCCCCAAAACAACGTCTTTAGCATACATGTAGCCACTAAGTGATCTCCTTGTATCACTATTTAATCCCTGCTGAGTCCCTACCCCTGGAGAGATGTCTTTCCTGAAGTACTGCGCCCCAGTTGCTGCATTATTCTTCCCTGTTGGATACACCACCATTCATTTTTAAAACATATCCACCCACACCAGCAAATATTTAAATCCATTCACTGGGAATCAACATGCATCTGCGCATTCATCCTCCCTTGTGCAATATCAGAGGGTCCCTGCTCCAGTCTTGTAAGGTAAAGGAACATACTACTTGGGGACACAGGCATCTCATCCAGGTAGGCCTATACTCTCTTCATTATACGGCTCACATCCATCATCAATCCACCCTCCATGTTCAGCTGGTGTTGCAGACCATTGTGCTTCCTTTACATTAGCTTGCAACAATTGTCTCTGAATGAGTTGTATTTTTTGGGAATGCTTTGTTCATTAGTCCCATCTGCACTTGCTGTAACATGCTTTCATTTAATGCTGTGTCAGCGATGGCATCACCTTTGGCTAACTTAGTATTAGCTCTTGTGTAGGCTTAATATTTTATTACCGCTATCCTCGTGTATAATAGTATTGCTTTTAACAAGACCCTTACTAAAGGACCATTTTTAATAAGGCACCCTGTTTCTCTTATGAATTCTGATACTTCCACTGCTAGCCACAAATAAGAACTGCAAAGCATAATGTGAGTTAGTGTAAATGTTAACAGTTTTACCCTTGACTAGTATTCATGTTTTTTTACAGCATACAGCTCATATTATTGGGTAGATGTTCCAAGTGGCAGAGCTGCACTTCAGCTATTGCTATAGCAATCCCTGCTCTGTAATCAATGTCAATTAGTCTGCTGGAGGAACCATCAGTGGACCACTCCTATAGTCTGCCTTTTCTAATGGTGTTTAATCTGGGTGTGGTGCTGATTTCTACAATCTCAGACCAAACTTACTTGGATCTCATCAGAATACCATAATGCAGGTAATACTTTTGCCACATTAACAGGTGGGCCTCTTATTATGACATTACAATTAGACAACTATGTGCCATTATAACCTGTGTGCATGCCAGCTGAAAATGTTGTGTTGAACCAGACAGCAACAACCGTACCAAATGCATCTGCTCCAAATGAAGCACCTAGACAATAAAAGTATAGTCCAACACAATGAGATCCGTCCTCTCCACCATCACAGCTGCTGACCCTAATTACTGCAGAAAGCAAAGTCACATAGTTGTGTCCCTCGGGCCTTTCTTTTCCAGCTGTGTCAGCACTCCATTGGCAGGACCACTTCATTTTCAATGTTATTTTGCTCTGAAACAGAGAAGGCAAGGCAGTTTGTAGTCAGGCAGTCCCCATGACGGTGCAATATACAATGTCTCTTTCAATTTCTTGAAACAGTTTGCAAGTTCATTAATCATAGCATCTGCATTCATGGACCCATTGGTGACAGCAGCTCATTATCCCCAAGGAGGACATCATTCCTTTCTTGGTGGGTAGGAGCTGAATGCCCTGAAATAATTTTATTCAGTCAGGTAGCATGCGGCGTGTACCTTGGAATATCTCATAACCCAGGTAAATTACCACTTTTTGGCAGCACTGGCATTTTGACAATGAGGCTTTGTGTCTTCTCTTCTCGAGGTAGTTCAGCAGAGCTACAGTGTCTTTTTCACAGGCTGTCAAAGGCCTCAAGTGATGGAGATATCACAAGGAGGTCCTCGGCCTACTGCAAGACAATGCTACAACCTTCAAGGCATAGGTCATCCAAGTCTATTTTTACTGACTGCTCATTGACATTGGGATTCACATTGAACAAAATGTACGGGGTATCCCAGCATGACGGCAAAGAGGCTTTCTCTCTGTAGATGGACTTTTATTCTAAAACCCACTGAGGAGAGAAAAATACTCAGCCTCTACAGGTATAAATAATAATATAGTACTGGTGTCAGTCACAACAGGCTGTAAGGGAACTACAAGTTCATAAGGTAATCACTTTATGGGGACAGCATGTTTTCACCACCCTATCTTTTTTTTAAATGTACTCTAAATATCACTTTATGGTGAGGGCATCTTCCAAACCACTCTGTTCCCTGGTTCTATACCCTTATTGTTAGTTATGTGTACATCCATCCCTTTCCTCTTCATATGTAACAAACTGCAATCTATCAGCATCATTCATCATCCCTCAACACATTCCTAAGTGCACTACAGAGGTTGTATACAACAGAGAATCCTTGCTGAAGCAGTAAGCAGTACATTCCATTTATTGAAAGTATATATATATATATATATATATATATATATATATATATATATATATATATATATATATATATATATATATATATATATATATATATATGTTTATATTTATATTTATATATATATATATATTCACTGAAAAAACCATAGGTTATAGGCCATATATAGTTAGGAATTAGCATTTACAAAACCTTGAAAATTCACTGAAAAAACCATTGGTTATAGACCATATATAGTTAGGGATTAGCCTTTTCAAAACCTTATTTTACTCACACAAAACCATTGAAATTTCATATATAGTTAGTTGCACTAACTATATATCGCGCGCCCGCAATCCACTGCTGATGATGTCACATATTACATCATTCATGGCATGGTTAGTGACATCACTGATGACATCACTGATGACATCTCAAATGACATCACTGATGACATCACTGATGACAACATCCAGTGACTGTATGTTTCTGTAAAGTTAAAATATGTCTTACATATTGAAGAATGAGTGGATGTATAAGTGTCTGGATGAAGGATTTAGTAGGTGCATGACTGACTGTATGAGTGAGTGATTAAATGTGTCTCACTGAGTGCATGGGTTAGTGACTAAACTGTTTTAATTTGTGCATCATTATATCTGTTGTTCTACAAACTGCTGCATATGTTGATCAGTAGCTATATGAGTAACTGTATGGCTTATTCATTGGTTGTCCAAGTATTTGTATGGGAAACTGAGTGTGTGTGTATGGGTGGCTGGGAGGTGTGTGACTCTGTACATAGATGTGTGAGTAGTTGATTCACTAGATGTATGGGTTCAAAAGTGCATGTGGAAACAGCTGTATGGGCGGTTGACTGTGCATGAGTGTATTAGTGAGTGAATGGATATCTCAGTGCTACATGTCAAAGTAAGTACATATGTATAACACAGTACATGTGAGAGTTGGCATATATAAATAACTGTGCATAAGAGCCAGTGAATGTGTGAGTGGCTGTATGGATCATTGTGAACATGTATCAGGGATTGTATAAGAGAGTAAATATGTGTTAGTATATGTTTGAATAAGTAAGGTGTGTATAACTGTATAGTTGAGAAAATGGAGGTGTGATTGATTTTTTGCATAACTGACTAGGTGTGTGAGTAACTCCATGGATGAGTGACAGTCTGTGACTGTCTGTTTACACTGATTGTATCTAAGGTTATATTAGAGTCTGAAGAGGTTCATTGTATTATCACATGAATGATGTCATCAGTGATGTGATCAGTAATGTCAAATGAGATGTCATCAGTGATGTCATTTGAGATGTCATCAGTGATGTCATCAGTGATGTCATCAGTGATGTCATTTGAGATGTCATCAGTGATGTCATTTGAGATGTCATCAGTGATGTCATTTGAGATGTCATCAGTGATGTCATCAGTGATGTCACTAACCATGTCATGAATGATGTAATATGTGACATCATCAGCAGTGGATTGCGGGTGCGCCATATATAGTTAGTGCAACTAACTATATATGAAATTTCAATGGTTTTGTGTGAGTAAAATAAGGTTTTGAAAAGGCTAATCCCTAACTATATATGGTCTATAACCAATGGTTTTTTCGGTGAATTTTCAAGGTTTTGTAAATGCTAATTCCTAACTATATATGGCCTATAACCTATGGTTTTTCAGTGAATTTCATTGGTTTTTTAATAGCAAATATCAAAAGCTGTCAAATGTCAAGTACGTGATAGGTAAAAACTTTTTCGTGTTTATGCACGCTGATGTGCTTTGAACGCTGCCCCCCCCTCCCCTCTTTTCTCTTAGTAGTACTCTCTCTTTGCAGATAGTGAAGAGTAGTTAACGCAGGCCTTTACCCCCGTTGTAATCCGTCGTGCCTGCTTGTCTCTCCATTTGATTGATTGTTATCCAAGCATTTACTGTTTTACAATTGATTCTCTTTGGTTCATTCTCTATTTACAAACAAGCACAAAGTCGCAATACTCTTTTTAGTCTTTGCAGATAGTGAAAAATCGTGAAAAATCGTGTAAAAAAGTAAAATTAATCGAGCAAAATCAGTAGGCCACTAATTGGATCTCTTTTTGACCTCGCTAAAATAGAAATATTAGGAACAACCCTTCATGAGAAATACGAAAATAGTGAGATGAACTGAGCTCCACACCATGAGGGCTGCAAGACAGCTTGGCTCCGTCACCCACCCCGCCCAAAATAACGACAAACCCTATGCAAATATTAAAAATATATACAACACACCAGCAAAGAAACAGGGTAAAACATTTTATTAAATAACTATTTACATAACTATTTTATACTTTTTATTGCCCGATCCGGCTAGCTCAATCGATCGAGCATGAAACTCATGCACTCTGATAGCAAGCGTTGCTACTGATGCTATGCAGACCAAAACTGGTTTTCAGTTTGTACATTTTTCTAGATTTTTCCATCCAAGGTTGGTTGAGTTTGTAGAACGATGGCTTCAGATTTTCAACATACGGTGTGGTGGCGCGGACTGGGAAGGGGCGCTTCGCTCCTGCCCCCTCCCCAAGTAAGATTTTCATACGTGAAAGTACGTTAATGGTTTTGGTCCCTGAGTTGCTTCGATGTCACTGCCATTCTCAAATGGCATAAGTTCTGGATGTTGGGTGCCATAGTTCAGAGTTCTGAGCATCGCTTGTAACACTGTCTGAAGCTTATTTCCACCTACTGCAGCTTCACTATTCTCAAAGTAAGTGAGGGTTGTTTGTGGACCTGACTGCATTTGAAAACAATGTGACATGGTACCTCCCTAAACTGCTTGATGGAGGCCCCCGAGGGGCGGTGTGATGGCACGGACTCGGAGAAGACGCTTGGCTCCGACCCCCTCCCCAAGTCTTATAGCACTGGTTTAGCCTGAGATCGCCCCCGACATAGGCGGCCGGCTCCCGGGGTCCGGCGGAACTTTTTGCCTTTTGATGACTCTTCTATTCTGAACCTTGACCCACAATCCGTTTGACCTGAAGACACGCTGTAGTGGGGCGCCCCTTTACCGTTTTAGTTGCCATTCCGCCCGCTTTTGCTACACTGTGCCTCTTCCGCCATTCAGCTGTTTACCGCCCGCTCTTGTGACTACAGCGTCTCGCTCACCATGTAGTTGAGTTGCTCCCGCTCTTGCGATGCAACGATAAGCGACTGCCACAGGACTCTCAAAATGGCGGCCGGCTCTTCAGATTTGGGCGTGGTCCACTAAAATGGCCCTGGGACACCTTGGAACTCAGACGCTTCCCTCATAGGGCTTGGGTCCCATTCTCGAAAGCGTCCCCTCAGCCGTGAAGGTTCTACAAAAGTCTTGGGGGCCCCCGACTCCTGCAGGCTTCTGGTGGGGAGCGGCTGCCATGTTTGCTCGTGGAATGGCCACGACGGACCTACGAGATGGTAATGCTCTCATGCTTACGCCAGCTTTAGTCTGAAACATCCAGAAACACTGTAGACTACCAATTCGATCAGTTCCGGTAGCGCCCCAACATGACCCGGTAGAGAAGAACTTGCCCTTCCCTCTTTGACTGATGGTTCTTGTTGCCTGTCCCCTCTGTTGTCATTTAACAGAACTTTTTGGACTGCTGAAAGGGGTTGTGTTCCGAATGCTGGTTGGTGGAGACATTTTGACTATATTCTTGACCTACGTTGTCGCGTAATGCGTTATATGACACGCCGCGTTAGCGCACCCGGAAGTGATCCGGGGCGCGGCGCGCAGCGCTTAACGTAAGCATAACAGGTCATGTGACTTGTTAATAAAACTTTTTATTGGTTCATTTTACTTTTGTTATTTTAATAATGAAAAGCTTGGTCATATGACCTAAAAAATACGCTTTTTATTGATTTCGAACTTATTTTTTTTAAACATATATGTTATAATATTCCAGGCTAATGTACTTTCCCGGCCTTCGGCCTATTCACACATCGGTCCGCTACTGACGCAGCCTCACGTGCCAACGGATTTTCTACGCTTTTTGTAGCCCTATGCCGCATAACAGGTCATGTGACTTGTTTATAAAACTTTTCATTGGTTCATTTTACTTTTGGTTTCCTAAAGATGGAAGGCTTGGTCATATGACCTAAAAATAACACTTTTCATTGGTTTAGAACATTTTTTTTCCCAAACGATGAAAGCCCCACCTTGTTTCTGGATGATTCAGACTGAAGCTGGCGTCAGCATGAGAGCACCACCATCTCGTGGCTCCGTCGTGGTCATTCCACGAGCAATCATGGCAGCCGCTCCCCACCGGAAGCCTGCAGGAGTCGAGGGCCCCCAAGACTTTTGTAGAATCTTCACGGCTGAGGGGACGCTTTCGAGAATGGAGCCCAAGCCCTAGCAGGCAAGCGTCCGAGTTCCAAGGTGTCCCAGGGCCATTTTAGTGGACCAGGCCCAAAACCGAAGAGCCGTCCGCCATTTTAAGAGTCCTGTGGCAGCCGCCTATCGCTGCACTGCAAGAGTGGGCGGAAGTCAACTACATGGTGAGCGAGACGCTGTAGCCGCAAGAGCGGGCGCAACTCAGCTGGATGGCCGCCACCTGGGGAGGCCCGTTCACGCCGCCTCCCCCACGCCCCCCCCCCGGGCCGCCCCACGCCAATTTTCGGAGCAGCATTGTAGGATACCAAAACCAGTGCGGCAGTTTACTGAACATCACCTGGGTGCCATCCACATCTCAGCGCGTTCTGCTGCCTTCACCCGGGACGCCCCACGCTGTTTTTCTGAGCTGCATTGTAGGAAACCAAAAACCAGTGCGGCACCCAGGTGACATCACCTGGGTGCCGTCCAGAACTCAGCACGTTGTGCTGCCTTGGGACTATTCGCACAAAAGACAGCTTCTGACCATTGTTGCTTTTTTTTGTTAAAAAATGTTTAAATGTATTTACAGTTTTTGTTGCGTTCGTTATATTTAAAAGTTAATAAAGTTTTATAATCCTACTTTGTTGGAGTGCTATATATTTTTAAAAAATCGGGTGAATGGGGCCTTGAATCGGGTTATTGTCATGTGTGGGCTTTGCAAGTGTACTGCTTCAGGATCGGACATTTCAAACTCAAATGCACGTTCTTTTTCTTACCTTTCCGAAGCATGGACCGCAATAGCAGGCAGAGAAAGGGTGATGCAAGTGTTGAACACTGCCTGGCCTGGCAAGTTGCTGGCAGTGCCCCCTCCCCCGCCCGCTCCTGAAAGAGGGCACACACACACCGCCGCCCGAGTACTTCACAGATCTTTCAAAGACCATGCGCTTGTTCATGAGGCTTAAATGGTTTATCACCCCTTCTAGAACACCTGCATCGACCCTCTGACGTTTCCTGAAAGAATTACCACGTAACACAATACCAAGCCCTGTCAGCTGAAACCCCCGAGAAATCGTGGGGCATATTATCAAGGGGGTTTATCTCCGCTTTTTTGGCTTTAAAAGCCAAGAAAGCGGAGATAAAATTATCTCCCTATTACCAAGCTGTCGCTAACACCAGTTAGAGACAGCTAAAAGGAGATAGCGACCATCTTGGGCCCCGCTTTGCATGTCAGTGATATTTATCACTAATGACATGCAAAGTGGGCGTGCCAAGATGTTAGCGACTGGAAACAGTCCCTAACATCGCTATCTCCTATTACCAACTTTTGGAGATATATTCGCGCTAAGCGCGAATATCTCCAAAAGCTAACACCTGCCCTGAGCAGTTCTTAGCCATGTTATCCAATGGGAGGTGGATAACATGGCTAAGAGCATTTGCTCGATAATGCATGAATATCGCTGACTTTTCAGCGATATTCATGCATTGCGGCCGTTTTTTATCGCATTTGCTATAAACCTGCCCTGAGCAGTTCTTAGCCATGTTATCCAATGGGAGGTGGATAACATGGCTAAGAGCATTTGCTCGATAATGCATGAATATCGCTGACTTTTCAGCGATATTCATGCATTGCGGCCGTTTTTTATCGCATTTGCGATAAACCTTGCTAATAGCAAGGTTTATCTGCGATAAAAATTGCCGATGTGCGGCGATAATTTTTGTCTCTAAACAAGTTAGAGACAAAAATTATCGCTAGTTGTTGGTAATATGCCCCCGGGTTTTTGCTTGCAGAAATCGGGAGGCGGGAGACTAGCACTGAAATCAGTAGTCTCACGCCTGAATCGGGAGGGTTGGCATGTCTGGATTCTCTACAGCTGGGGCCATAAACTACATCCGCAGGGCTAGGTGATAGCCTGGGACCGGCCTGGCATCTAAAATGGCTGCCGTGTACGACAAAATTGTGGCATTGGAAAAAAGGCAAGATGGCGCAGACAATGTTTATCAATAAGGATTCATTTATAACAAAATATTGTATCGCACTGACAAATTGGCGGTCAACACTTCCTGATTTCCATCGAATCGAACGTTAACAGACGTCACGCAGCAAAAAAAAAAAAGCTCACGCACAGCCGCTGGAAGACATGTATCAACATATATGAGCCTCCTCAGCCACCCTCAGAAAACATAAGGGATCAGGATACGTCTCCCGCACCCCCTTATACCTAGTAATTTAATTAAAACGAAACACAAAATGGCGAATTCCCATTTCGGTACCAGTTTGAGGCCCGGGAAGCGCTTCTACCGTGAAAAATCTTTTTTTTTTTCCCCACGGGACCCTTTAATAACCCCAACATCATTCCTAGGGGGTCAAGAGGGGTCTACCTTGCCCCCTTTCATTAAATTCCCCCTTCGTTTTTCACCTCTTCTTCTCTCTCGATCCTACCGAGAGACAAGATGGCGCACGCACAGCCGCTGGAAGACATATATCAACATATATGAGCCTCCTCAGCCACCCTCAGAAAACATAAGGGATTAGGATACGTCTCCCGCACCCCCTTATACCTAATAATTTAATTAAAATGAAGCACAAAATGGCGAATTCCCGTTTCGCTACCAGTTTGCGGCCCAGTTTGCGGCCCAGTTCGCGGCCCGGGAAGCGCTTCTACCGTGAAAAATAATTTTTTTTTATTTTCCCCACGGGACCCTTTAATAACCCCAACAACATTCCTAGGGGGTCAAGAGGGGTATACCTTGCCCCCTTTCATTAAATTCCCCCTTCGTTTTTCACCTCTTCTTCTCTCTCGATCCTACCGAGAGTTAAGATGGCGGCCGCTCCGGACTGTTTAGAATGTTGACAGACACCGGAGAGCCAATCAGCTTCGCATCGCAAAGTTCCGTTTCGCGAAAAGTAAGCGGACCGGAGCGCAGCCCGGAGCGCTGTTACAGATATATATCTTGTTTTGAACGTTAATTTCTCAAAATCCACTTGAGCACATATATTGAGACCTAGCAAAGGCACATCGGGCTAACAGTCCCTACAATTTTGCCAAGTTTCGTGCAAATCCATTCAGCCGTTCGAGCTAAAAGTGAGGCCAACCGCCCTATGGAAATTAACATGGGGAAAACGCGTTTTGGGACCCCCTTCTTTCTTGGCCCCCCCTTGCCGAAACCTTCCCAAATTTTCAGGGGCTGCTCAGAAACAAAATGTGCCATTTTCCTGAAAATTTCAGCCGATTCCGTCCACAAACGCCAAAGTTATTAGACATAGAATTTTCAAAAGTTCCATAGACAAAAAATCCTAACTATATATACCTACTGGCGACACGCCAGTAGGTAATATATATATATATATATATATATATATATATATATATATATATATATATATTACCTACTGGCGGTCGCCAGTAGGTATATATAGTTAGGATTTTTTTTAATAGGGATTTCTGAAAATTCTATGTTGAATAACTTTGGCGTTGATAGACGGAATTGGCTAAAATTTTCAGGAAAATGGCACATTTTGTTTCTGAGCGTCCCCTTAAAGGTTGTGGGGGGGTTTCATCAAGCTGGGGCCGAGAAAAAAGGGGGGTCCCAAAACGTGTTTTTAACATTGAGTTTTCCATAGGTCGGTTGGACTCACTTTTAGCCCGAACGGCTGAATGGATTTTCACCAGACTTGGCAAAATTGTAGGGACTGGTACACCGATGTGCCTTTGCTATGTCTCAAGATATATGCTCCAGTGGTTTTTCCGAAAATTAACTTTGAAAAATATATATTGGGCTACATTGGGCTATATATATGTTAGAGCCCAAATGTAGCCCAATGTAGCCCAATGTAGCCCAAAGATGGCCACCAGAGACAAAAAAAACCAAATGTAGCCCAAATATCAGCCAGATGTAGCCCAACTATAGCCCAATGACAGAATGTCCCAGAGTGTCCTAAAGAACAACTAGAGCGCTAACAGTCTTACTTATGACAAAAGTATGGCACACCTGAAGTCATCTTGATTGGAATAAAGTGTTAACACTTAAAACATTTAATTTGCAAAGGAACAAAATGAGGGGTTCATTTTGCCATAGTAATTATGATTATTGCCGAAGAAAGAAAAATTAGGGCACATTTTGAGTGACTTCTCAAATCCTCTTATATTTCATTAAAAAAATTCTGATATGCAGTCTCCCAAGATGGCCACCAGAGACAAAAGAGCCCAAATGTAGCCCAAATATCAGCCAGATGTAGCCGAGCTATAGCCCAATGACAGAATGTCCCAGAGTGTTCTAAAGAACAACTAGAACGCTAACAGTCTTACTTATGACAAAAGTATGGCACACTTGAAGTCATCTTGATTGGAATAAAGTGGTAACACTTGATAGATTTAATTTGAAAAGGAACAAAATGAGGGGTTTCATTTTGCCATAGAAATTATATATATATATATATTACCTACTGGCGATAGCCAGTAGGTATATATAGTTAGGATTTTTTTCCTATGGGATTTTTGAAAATTCTATGTCGAATAACTTTGGCGTTTAAGGACAGAATTGGCTGAAATTTTCAGGAAAATGGAACATTTTGTTTCTGAGCAGCCCCTGAAAATTTGGGGGGGTTTCGTCAAGGGGGGGCCGAGAAAAAAGGGGGGTCCCAAAACGTGTTTTTCCCATGCAATTTTCCATAGGGCGGTTGGCCTCACTTTTAGCCTGAACGGCTGAATGGATTTACACCAAACTTGGCAAAATTGTAGGGACTGGTAGCCCGATGTGCCTTTGCTATGTCTCAAGATATAGGCTCCAGTGGTTTTTACAAAAATTAACTTTGAAAAATATATATTGGGCTACATTGGGCTATATATATGTTGGAGCCCAAATGTAGCCCAATGTAGCCCAATGTAGCCCAATGTAGCCCAAAGATGGCCACCAGAGACAAAAAAAACAAATGTAGCCCAAATATCAGCCAGATGTAGCCCAACTATAGCCCAATGACAGAATGTCCCAGAGTGTTCTAAAGAACAACTAGAGTGCTAACAGTCCTACTTATTACAAAGGTATGGCACACCTGAAGCCATCTTGATTGGAATAAAGTGGTAACTCTTAAAACATTTAATTTAAAAAGGAACAAAATGAGGGGGTTCATTTTGCCATAGAAAGTATGATTAGCGAATATATGACGAAATCCTGCATGTACTATTAGGCCGCAAATTAAAATAACGAAAACTTTTAGAACGAATATGCCTTTAGCATACACTAAACAACTAAACTACCCTAAACCCTAAAACACTACCCCCAGCATGACCCTACACTACACAAACAGTACAACACTACCCTAAACCCTAAAACACTACCCCCAGCATGACCCTACACTACACAAACACTACAACACTACCCTAAACCCTAAAACACTACCCCCAGCATGACCCTACACTACGCAAACACTACAACACTACCCAAAACCCTAAAACACTACACCCCAGCATGACCCTACACTACGCAAACACTACAACACTACCCTAAACCCTAAAACCCTACCCCCAGCATGACCCTACACTACACAAACACTACAACACAACCCTAAACCCTAAAACAATACCCCCAGCATGACCCTACACTACGCAAACACTACAACACAACCCTAAACCCTAAAACACTACCCCCAGCATGACCCTACACTACGCAAACACTACAACACTACCGTAAACCCTAAAACACTACCCCCAGCATGACCCTACGCTACGCAAACACTACAACACTACCCAAAACCCTAAAACACTACACCCCAGCATGACCCTACACTACGCAAACACTACAACACTACCCTAAACCCTAAAACACTAGCCCTAGCATGACCCTACGCTACGCAAACACTACAACACTACCTTTAACCCTAAAACACTACCCCCAGCATGACCCTACACTACGCAAACACTACAACACTACCCTAAACCCTAAAACACTACCCCCAGCATGACCCTACACTATGCAAACACTACAACACTACCCAAAACCCTAAAACACTACCCCCAGCATGACCCTACACTACGCAAACACTACAACACTACCCAAAACCCTAAAACACTACCCCCAGCATGACCCTACACTACGCAAACACTACAACACTACCCAAAACCCTAAAACACTACCCCCCAGCATGACCCTACACTACGCAAACACTACAACACTACCCAAAACCCTAAAACACTACCCCCAGCATGACCCTACACTACGCAAACACTACAACACTACCCAAAACCCTAAAACACTACACCCCAGCATGACCCTACACTACGCAAACACTACAACACTACCCAAAACCCTAAAACACTACACCCCAGCATGACCCTACACTACGCAAACACTACAACACTACCCAAAACCCTAAAACACTACCCCCAGCATGACCCTACACTACGCAAACACTACAACACTACCCAAAACCCTAAAACACTACCCCCAGCATGACCCTACACTACGCAAACACTACAACACTACCCTAAACCCTAAAACACTATACCCCAGCATGACCCTACACTACGCAAACACTACAACACTACCCAAAACCCTAAAACACTACCCCCAGCATGACCCTACACTACGCAAACACTACAACACTACCCTAAACCCTAAAACACTAGCCCCAGCATGACCCTACACTACGCAAACACTACAACACAACCCTAAACCCTAAAACACTAGCCCCAGCATGACCCTACACTACGCAAACACTACAACACTACCCTAAACCCTAAAACACTACCCCCAGCATGACCCTACACTACGCAAACACTACAACACAACCCTAAACCCTAAAACACTACCCCCAGCATGACCCTACACTAAACAACCACCACAACTCTACACTACACTAACACAACACTACACTACACAACACTACACTACACTACACAATCACTAACCCACGAAAAAATTAACACAAACCCACTTACCTCTCTCGTCATCGTGGTTTTCACAACGCAAATGCATTTACCATACATGCCTTTAAAACGTAATTCTTTGTAAAGGCATGCGCGATAAATGCACATGCGTTTTGAAACAATGCGGGATAATGGTATGCGAGGTCAATGACCTTGCGGGATAATGGTATGCGGACTGAAAGTCTGCGGGATAAAAAATGCAGGAAAATGGCTGCAAACCATGATTAGCAGCAGACTTCCCTGGTGAGCACTAGCTTTACTACAGTGATCTAATGAGCAACTAGAGTGCTAACATTCAGAATTTATGGCAAATGTGTGACACATCTGAATGCCTTCTTGGTAGAACCAAAGTAAACAAGCATTGAAAATGCAATAGATCTCGCCCTCATTTAAGTTAAAGCCATTCTGTTTGTAATGAGGTGGCTTTTTAGCTTTGCTTTTATTAGTGTTTTTAAAACTTTCATGTAAATAACATGCATATGTATGCATATATGTATATGTATGCATGCATTTATATTTATATAGATATGCAGATTATATATGTTTATATATGTATATTACCTACTGGCGATAGCCAGTGGGTATATATAGTTAGGATTTTTTCTCTATGGGATTTCTGAAAATTCTATGTCTAATAACTTTGGCGTTTGTGGACGGAATTGGCTGAAATTTTCAGGAAAATGGCACATTTTGTTTCTGAGCAGCCCCTGAAAATTTGGGGGGGGGGGTTCGTCAAGGGGGGCCGAGAAAAAAGGGGGTCCCAAAACGCGTTTTTCCCATTCATTTTTCCATAGGGCGGTTGGACTCACTTTTAGCTCGAACGGCTGAATAGATTTACATGAAACTTGGCAAAATTGTAGATATGGTTTGCCCGACGTGCCTTTGCTATGTCACAATATATGTGCTCCAGTGGATTTTGAGAAATGAACGTTTAAAAAAATATATATATCTGTGACAGCGGTCCGGTTAGCGCCCCGGTTCGCGTACCTGACGCGTAACGGAACTTCGCGAAGCGAAGCTGATTGGCTCTCCGGTGTCTTTCAACATTCTAAACAGTCCGGAGCGGCCGCCATCTTGTCTCTCGGTACGATCGAGAGACAAGATGTGGTGAAAAACGAAGGGGGAAATGAAGGAAAGGGGGCAAGGTAGACCACTCCTGACCCCCTAGGATTGATGAGGGGGATATTAAAGTGCCCCGCGGGGCAAAAAATAATTTTTTTTTTTTTTTTGCGATTTTACGCCGTAGAGGCGCGTCCCAGTACGCGAACCGGGCAGCTCACCAGGCAGCTCACCGGGCAGCTCACCGGACAGCTAACCGGCAGCGTAGCTGTCAACATTGTAAACAGTCCGGAGCGGCCGCCATCTTGTCTCTCGGTAGGTTCGAGAGACAAGATGTGGTGAAAAAAGAAGGGGGAGATGAAGGAAAGGGGGCAAGGTAAACTCCTCCTGACCCCCTAGGATTGATGAGGGGGATATTAAAGTCCCCCGCGATTTTTCGCGGTAGAGGCGCTTCCCGGTACGCGAACCGGGCAGCTAACCGGCAGCGTAACGGGAGTCCGCCATCTTGTGTTTTTGGAGCGTCCGGTTCGCGTACCGGGTAGCGTCCCGGTAAGCGTAACAAGGGGAAAACCAAGAGAAACAGTAAAAAAAAATTAAGGGAATAGATTTCCAGCAAACTTGGCAAAATTGTAGGGACTGTTTGTTTGATGTGCCTTTGCAAGGCCTCAAGATATGTGCACGTGTGGATTTTGTCTAATTAAGGTTAAAATATATATATATATCTGTAAGCGTGCTCCGGCACGCTTACGTTACGGGTTTTGTTTGCGCTGCAGAGCCGATACGTCACGGTTATGCGACGCGCCATGAGGCGTCTCACGTGGCTACGTGATACGTCACGTAATAAAGAATATATTTTACAGCTATAGATATTAGCTTTTAAAAAACCAATGAAATTCACTGAAAAAACCATAGGTTATAGACCATATATAGTTAGGAATTTGCATTTACAAAACCTTGAAAATTCACTGAAAAAACCATAGGTTAGAGACCATATATAGTTAGCTGGACATTTTATTGACATAAAACCAATGAAATTCCATATATAGTTAGTTGCACTAACTATATATCGCGCACCCGCAATCCACTGCTGATGATGTCACATATTACATCATTCATGACATGGTCAGTGACATCACTGATGACATCACTGATGACATCTCAAATGACATCACTGATGACATCACTGATGACATCTCAAATGACATCACTGATGACATCATGACACACCAATACCAGTTACTACATACGCACTCACTGATTCCTACGTCTACACACACATTCACTCATTCACCCATACAATCACTCATACATACAGTAACTCATTATTACAACACTATCATATGCACTCATACACCTATGCAGACACTCACACACTGCCACTCATCCATGGAGTTACTCACACACCTAGTCAGTCCTGTAAAGAATCAATCACACTTCCATTTCCTCATCTATACAGTTAAACACAGAACACCATACTTCAGTGACATCACTGATGACATCACTGATGACATCACTGATGACATCTCAAATGACATCACTGATGACATCTCAAATGACATCACTGATGACATCATGACACACCAATACCAGTTACTACATACGCACTCACTGATTCCTACGTCTACACACACATTCACTCATTCACCCATACAATCACTCATACATACAGTCACTCATTATTACAACACTATCATATGCACTCATACACCTAGTCAGTCCTGTGAAGAGTCAATCACACTTCGATTTCCTCATCTATACAGTTAAACACAGAACACCATACTTTTCACACATATACTAACACATACTTACTCTCTTATACAATCACTGATACAAGTACACATTGATATGCACAGAGTCACACACCTCCCAGCCAGCCACACACACACTCAGTCTTCCATACATCCACTCATTCTTCAATATGTAAAACATATTTAAACTTTACAAAAACACACAGACACTAGATGATGTCATTTGAGATGTCATCAGTGATGTCATCAGTGATGTCATCAGTGATGTCATTTGAGATGTCATCAGTGATGTCATCAGTGATGTCACTGACCATGTCATGAATGATGTAATATGTGACATCATCAGCAGTGGATTGCGGGTGCGCGATATATAGTTAGTGCAACTAACTATATATGGAATTTCATTGGTTTTATGTCAATAAAATGTCCAGCTAACTATATATGGTCTCTAACCTATGGTTTTTTCAGTGAATATATATATATATATAATGAGCAAGGGCGTTCACGCCCGAAACGCGTCTGTTCGGCATCCTGTTGCACCTCTGCACTGTATCATGAAATAAAAGAAGAATATCCATGTAAGACTGGCTGTGGATTTATTCATCTGTGTCTGCGTACTGGACTTTGTGCAAAGGCGTTGCACTAGTTACTGGTTGGAGTGTATATATATATATATATATATATATATATATATATTCACTGAAAAAAACAAAGGTTATAGACCATATATAGTTAGGAATTAGCATTTACAAAACCTTGAGAATTCACTGAAAAAAACCATAGCTTATAGACCATATATAGTTAGGAATTAGCATTTACAAAACCTTATTTTACTCACACAAAACCATTGAAATTCGCACAGGAAAGGAGAAAAACAAAGGTGCAAAACACGCAAAGGGAGTAGGGTAGAAGCACCCTGACCCCCTAGTCCTGCTCCCTTTGCGTGTTTTGCACCTTTGTTTCACTGCTTTCTTGTGCCTTGGTTCTACAGAGGCACAAGATGGCTGCCAACACCATAGGTTTCAGGCCTTATATAGTTAGGAATTAGCATTTTAAAAAACCATTGAAATTTCTACTATATTGTTAGTTGTACTATCTATATTTCGCGCACCCGCAATCCACTGCTGATGATGTCACATATTACATCATTCATGACATGGTCAGTGACATCACTGATGACATCTCAAATGACATCAATGATGACATCACTATGTAAGGCCTGAAACCTATGGTTTTTTCCAGTGAATATATATATATATCAAGCATGCACCGGCCCTAGAACCCCCACGACTGGATTACCATTCCTGGGGACCGGAAGAAGTATCACCAAATGATGGTGGGGACACTACCACTAAATACTTTAACTGCTAAATGGCGTGGGAACCAAAGTTCGGTGTGCCCCTTTTGCCCCGATCAAAGGGAAAACACAGGGCATGTATTGTTTGCCTGCCCTGAAAACAATGTACCAAGAAAGTTGTGGCTTAAACCGATCTGTGTTCAGTTAGGCCTCAAAACTGCTAGTGAGGCAATTAGGATCTTAAGAATTGATACTTCCCAGCCAGTTGTTATAGCCATGTCGAAATTTTTACACTGGATGTGGATAATTTGCGCCCACAGAATGAGTTTGGAATAACCCCAAGGCCAGTTGTTATATGCTGCTATCTGATTTTGTAAATTTTATTGAGAAATCGCTATACTTAGCACTGAATGAATTATCTTTTTAGGTCTCGGATAAGCGCGCGTTCTCGCCATGAACTTATTGTCGGCGGGTGTGCTTCCCAGGAGACACACACTCCTGGCCGCGCGCATCTCTTGGAGGCGATTTCAAACAGACACGCGCACAAGCACGAGCGCTCAGTGGTGCGCTGAATGTACTTTTTTTCGCCTCTGCTCAGCAGCAAGTAGCTTTTTCCCTGGCGCTTTCAGTTTCGTTTTTTGTTATACTGTGGCATTGTGACTGTCGGCTACGTGCAGAACCAAGCTGCATTTGAATTACAATACCGTGTGCGTTTACATGCTGTCGGCTACATGCAGAGGCAAGCTGCATTTTAATACAATCCAACGTGCTCGCTGTGGGCAGCTGCTGTCGTGCATTCACACAGACACACACACACACACGAGCGCCCATGCACGCACGCACATACAGACACCCCCCCACACATACACACACACACGAGTGCTTCCCCCCCCGTCGCACACAGACACACAAGTTCACCAAGACCCCCCGCCAGCCCTTTCTAACTTACCGGGCCAATCTCAGGGGACTCCGCCGCTGCGGCTCTTGCCAGCTCCTTTCACGGGGCTCCCTCTTGGTCAAGGGAGCCCCGCAACACTTGCATAACCTTCTGCTGGCGGGCCCGTGGCTCTCCACCTCTCACAGGAGCCCCGGGCCGCGATACGCATTTAGTCCGCCTGCCTCCTTTTCCGGTCCGGACGCCGCCCCGCCCCCGTCACAGGCGATATTGCCTGACTTCCGGTGCGTGCGCCAATGGAGACACAACACTGCAAAAAGGTGTGTTTTAAAGGAAGTTCATGAAAGAATATTATAACCCTAAATAATTATCATTGTGTAAATTAATACTTCAGCTGTCTAGTTAAAGCAAATGACATAAGTGGAAAGTAGTTACTGAAACCAAAAGCTCAAATGCAATCGAGTGAAGCAATTAAATAAAAAAGTACATGCTCCACTCAAACATTAATACTAGCTTTAAACATTTCCAGTGGAAACAAGCATTGGGACAGTCAATAGGTCTCTCCGGTGGAACCGATTGGCAATGGTTATGGTTTTTAGCTATGCTGAAAAAGAGTTTGCCAGTGCCCTGAAGAGACCGGCACTTTCAAACTCCGGTCTCCCACCAACATCACAACAAAAACTTTTTCATCCATTGGGGTAAGATGGATAAAAGAAATGGTGCAAGACTTAGGGGCGTAATAATATTTTTAAGGTATGTAAGTATCAGGAGGGTTCTCTGGCTTCAATTGCTCATTATAGAGGTAAATGCTATATGGCAGTCAAAGGTTTAAGCAAGACTATTGGAAAGGGGCGACCACTCGGTCCCCCCGCACGTATGGCGGAGTACCACGATCCCCCCGGGAAGCCATCTTGGGCGGGAGGCGCGTCTCGGCTGGTATGCCCGAAGCGGCGTAGCCGGGGCGCGCTTTTTCCCGCCCTAGAGTGGGCTGGCCTAGACACTGACGCGGCTGGCCACGCCCTTGGGGCAGGCAGGGGCGGGTTTACGCCCGCCCTGAAGACGGATAAAAGGAGACGCCAGACCAGAAGGCATCCTCTTGTTCCTGTGCTCTGAAGCTGCACCTCCTCGCTGCACGTGAGCTCGAGACGGAACGAAGAGCCAATTTTTGAGCGTTGTAATCGTTCTTGTTTGTCTTTCAGATACTCTGTTGGAGAAATGCCCAAGAAAGGCGGGAAGAGAATGACGACTGAACAGATGCTTCGGGTCCTCATGAAGGAGATGACCGAGCTGAAGAAGCGGGTGGCGGAGAGAGAGGGGGAAGGGGGGCCGGAACGTCCTTCGGCCGGAGCAGCTCCAGGAGGAAGAGCCAAGAGGCCAAGGAGGGGAGCAGCTGGGGGAGACGTCCCGGTTCCCTGTACCCCGCTCGGAGCGCCAACCCCAGTACCGGTGGAGGGGAACCCGATTCCCGTGGTGGTCACCCCTGTGTCCAATGAAGATATGCCGCCCGAACTGGCAGCACAACTGAGCACTAATTGGAAGATCCCTATGAGTGGGCGTCACCCAACACGGATGGGAGCGCTCGGGGGAGGTGGCCATTGGCCCCTCAACGGGGAGGCGGTCCCTTCTAAGGATGGGTCACCGAAAGAAAAGGAAAGGCAGTCAAGGCCCCTTCCTGGGTAGGAGGGGTTACAGCCCCCTCCTGGGGAATTTCCCGGGGCCAGGACGTCTGCGACGGCAGATGTGATAAGTGGTGTGGGGTTTGGGGGGGTCTACGGTACCTTCTAGATACCTCACACGAGTCCTCGGACGACCTTTAAGTGGCGTCGAGTTTTATTGGGGCCCCCGTCAAGTCAAGGGAAATTGGTAGTTGCACTTGAGGTACGCCTCTGTGCTGTCGCCCCTCACAAGTGGGGGGGGTATTTCTGGTTTAGGGATCTTGACACCGGTTACGACCTTGCCGTTGGCCCTTAAACGTTAGGATGTACAATTTCAAAATGTCAAGTGAAGGTTTTGTAGGATGTTAGTTCGGCTAGGAGAACCTCTGTATTAGAGAACCTGTTAAGGTTAGCCAAACATCGCAATGTGGTAATGAAATTGTACATCAATATGAAACTGTTGATTTAATGTTTTAATTTTGTTTTAATAAATACGGCCGGGAGGGTCACTCCCTCCCTCTTCCAAAAACACCAAGAACTGTTTCCGGTTTCCCTCCTTTTGGGATTGTGTTGAGAGGGGGTGGCGGGTATCTCAGCCATATTAATAAAGGGGTTCATGTTTTGCATTTCAAAGTACAAGTATTATTTTTTTACTACAGGGCAACATCTCTAAAATGCCTCCCAAGGGAGACAGACAGGTGCACGAGCCGCTTAGGGTATGTGGACGTGCTTTGCAGAGTGAGAGTGAAGAGTGCAGAGGTGTGAGTGCAGATTTGTGAGTGCAGAGTGAGTTTGCAGAGTGTAGAGTAGTGAGTGCAGAGTGAGTGTGTAGAGTGCAGAGTAGTGAGTGCAGAGTAGTGAGTGCAGAGTAGTGAGTGCAGAGTGCAGAGTAGTGAGTAGTGAGTGCAGAGTAGTGAGTGCAGAGTGCAGAGTAGTGAGTAGTGAGTGCAGAGTAGTGAGTAGTGAGTTCAGAGTAGTGAGTAGTGAGTGCAGAGTAGTGAGTGCTGAGTAGTGAGTAGTAAGTGCAGAGTAGTGAGTGCGAAGTAGTGAGTAGTGAGTGCAGAGTAGTGAGTAGTGAGTGCAGAGTAGTGAGTAGTGAGTGCAGAGTAGTGAGTGCAGAGTAGTGAGTAGTGAGTGCAGAGTAGTGAGTAGTGAGTGCAGAGTAGTGAGTGCAGAGTAGTGGGTAGTGAGTGCAGAGTAGTGAGTGCAGAGTAGTGAGTAGTGAGTGCAGAGTAGTGAGTGCAGAGTAGTGAGTGCGGAGTAGTGAGTGTAGAGTAGTGAGTGCAGAGTAGTGAGTGCAGAGTAGTGAGTAGTGAGTGCAGAGTAGTGAGTAGTTAGTGCAGAGTAGTGAGTAGTGAGTGCAGAGTAGTGAGTAGTGAGTGCAGAGTAGTGAGTAGTGAGTGCAGAGTAGTGAGTAGTGAGTAGTGAGTGCAGAGTAGTGAGTAGTGAGTGCGGAGTAGTGAGTAGTGTGCAGAGTAGTGAGTGCAGAGTAGTGAGTGCAGAGTATTGAGTAGGGAGTGCAGAGTAGTGAGTAGTGAGTGCAGAGTAGTGAGTGCAGAGTAGTGAGTAGTGAGTGCCGAGTGCAGAGTAGTGAGTAGTGAGTGCAGAGTAGTGAGTAGTGAGTGCAGAGAAGTGAGTACAGAGTGCATAGTAGTGAGTAGTGAGTGCAGAGTAGTGAGTAGTGAGTGCAGAGTAGTGAGTGCAGAGTAGTGAGTGCAGAGTAGTGAGTGCAGAGTAGTGAGTGCAGAGTAGTGAGTAGTGAGTGCAGAGTAGTGAGTAGTGAGTGCAGAGTAGTGAGTGCAGAGTAGTGAGTAGTGAGTGCAGAGTGCAGAGTAGTGAGTAGTGAGTGCAGAGTAGTGAGTACAGAGTGCAGAGTAGTGAGTAGTGAGTGCAGAGTAGTGAGTGCAGAGTGCAGAGTAGTGAGTAGTGAGTGCAGAGTAGTGAGTGCAGAGTAGTGGGTAGTGAGTGCAGAGTAGTGAGTGCAGAGTAGTGAGTAGTGAGTGCAGAGGAGTGAATAGTGAGTGCAGAGTAGTGAGTGCAGAGTGCAGAGTAGTGAGTAGTGAGTGCAGAGTAGTGAGTGCAGAGTAGTGAGTAGTGAGTGCAGAGTAGTGAGTAGTGAGTGCAGAGTAGTGAGTGCAGAGTAGTGAGTGCAGAGTGCAGAGTAGTGAGTGCAGAGTAGTGAGTAGTGAGTGCAGAGTAGTGAGTAGTGAGTGCAGAGTAGTGAGTGCAGAGTAGTGAGTAGTGAGTGCAGAGTAGTGAGTGCAGAGTAGTGAGTGCAGAGTAGTGAGTAGTGAGTGCAGAGTAGTGAGTAGTGAGTGCAGAGTAGTGAGTGCAGAGTAGTGAGTAGTAAGTGCAGAGTAGTGAGTGCAGAGTAGTGAGTAGTGAGTGCAGAGTAGTGAGTGCAGAGTAGTGCGTAGTGAGTGCAGAGTAGTGCGTAGGGAGTGCAGAGTAGTGAGTGCAGAGTAGTGAGTAGTGAGTGCAGAGTAGTGCGTAGTGAGTGCAGAGTAGTGCGTAGTGAGTGCAGAGTAGTGAGTGCAGAGTAGTGAGTAGTGAGTGCAGAGTAGTGAGTGCAGAGTAGTGAGTTGTGAGTTCAGAGTAGTGAGTGCAGAGTAGTGAGTGCAGAGTAGTGAGTGCAGAGTAGTGAGTAGTGAGTGCAGAGTAGTGAGTAGTGAGTGCAGAGTAGTGAGTGCAGAGTAGTGAGTGCAGAGTGCAGAGTAGTGAGTAGTGAGTGCAAAGTAGTGAGTGCAGAGTGCAGAGTAGTGAGTAGTGAGTGCAGAGAAGTGAGTGCAGAGTGCGGAGTAGTGAGTAGTGAGTGCGGAGTAGTGAGTAGTGAGTGCAGAGTAGTAAGTGCAGAATAGAGAGTAGTGAGTGCAGAGTAGTGAATAGTGAGTGCAGAGTAGTGAGTGCAGAGTGCAGAGTAGTGAGTAGTGAGTGCAGAGTAGTGAGTGCAGAGTAGTGAGTAGTAAGTGCAGAGTAGTGAGTGCAGAGTTGAGTGCAGAGTAGTGAGTGCAGAGTAGTGAGTAGTGAGTGCAGAGTAGTGAGTAGTGAGTGCAGAGTAGTGAGTGCACAGTAGTGAGTCGTGAGTGCAGAGTGCAGAGTAGTGAGTAGTGAGTGCAGAGTAGTGAGTACAGAGCGCAGAGTAGTGAGTAGTGAGTGCAGAGTAGTGAGTGCAGAGTAGTGAGTAGTGAGTGCAGAGTAGTGAGTGCAGAGTAGTGAGTAGTGAGTGCAGAGTAGTGAATAGTGAGTGCAGAGTAGTGAGTGCAGAGTGCAGAGTAGTGAGTAGTGATTGTAGAGTAGTGAGTGCGGAGTAGTGAGTAGTGAGTGCAGAGTAGTGAGTAGTGAGTGCAGAGTAGTGAGTGCAGAGTAGTGAGTGCAGAGTGCAGAGTAGTGAGTGCAGAGTAGTGAGAGAGGAGTAGTGAGTAGTGAGTGCAGAGTAGTGAGTAGTGAGTGCAGAGTAGTGAGTGCAGAGTAGTGAGTAGTGAGTGCAGAGTAGTGAGTGCAGAGTAGTGAGTGCAGAGTGGTGAGTGCAGAGTAGTGAGTGCAGAGTGCAGAGTAGTGAGTAGTGAGTGCAGAGTAGTGAGTGCAGAGTAGCGAGTAGTGAGTGCAGAGTGCAGAGTAGTGAGTGCAGAGTGCAGAGTAGTGAGTGCAGAGTAGTGAGTGCAGAGTAGTGAGTAGTGAGTGCAGAGTAGTGTGTAGTGAGTGCAGAGTAGTGCGTAGTGAGTGCAGAGTAGTGAGTGCAGAGTAGTGAGTAGTGAGTGCAGAGTAGTGAGTGCAGAGTAGTGAGTAGTGAGTGCAGAGTAGTGCATAGTGAGTGCAGAGTAGTGAGTGCAGAGTAGTGAGTAGTGAGTGCAGAGTAGTGAGTGCAGAGTAGTGAGTAGTGAGTTCAGAGTAGTGAGTGCAGAGGACTAGTAGTGAGTGCAGAGTAGTGAGTGCAGAGTAGTGAGTGCAGAGTAGTGAGTAGTGAGTGCAGAGTAGTGAGTAGTGAGTGCAGAGTGCAGAGTAGTGAGTAGTGAGTGCAAAGTAGTGAGTGCAGAGTGCAGAGTAGTGAGTAGTGGGCGCAGAGAAGTGAGTGCAGAGTGCAGAGTAGTGAGTAGTGAGTGCAGAGTAGTGAGTAGTGAGTGCAGAGTAGTAAGTGCAGAGTAGAGAGTAGTGAGTGCAGAGTAGTGAATAGTGAGTGCAGAGTAGTGAGTGCAGAGTAGTGAGTAGTGAGTGCAGAGTAGTGAGTGCAGAGTAGTGAGTAGTGAGTGCAGAGTAGTGAGTGCAGAGTAGTGAGTGCAGAGTAGTAAGTGCAGAGTAGTGAGTAGTGAGTGCAGAGTGCAGAGTAGTGAGTAGTGAGTGCAGAGTAGTGAGTGCAGAGTGCAGAGTAGTGAGTAGTGAGTGCAGAGTAGTGAGCGCAGAGTGCAGAGTAGTGAGTGCAGAGTAGTGAGTGCAGAGTAGTGAGTAGTGAGTGCAGAGTAGTGAGTGCAGAGTAGTAAGTAGTGAGTGCAGAGTAGTGAATAGTGAGTGCAGAGTAGTGAGTGCAGAGTGCAGAGTAGTGAGTAGTGAGTGCAGAGTAGTGAGTGCAGAGTAGTGAGTAGTGAGTGCAGAGTAGTGAGTGCAGAGTAGTGAGTGCAGAGTAGTGAGTGCAGAGTAGTAAGTGAGGAGTAGTGAGCAGTGAGTGCAGAGTAGTGAGTAGTGAGTGCGGAGTAGTGAGTGCAGAGTAGTGAGTAGTGAGTGCAGAGTAGTGAGTGCAGAGTAGTGAGTGCAGAGTAGTGAGTGCAGAGTAGTGAGTGCAGAGTGCAGAGTAGTGAGTAGTGAGTGCAGAGTTTTGAGTGCAGAGTAGTGAGTAGTGAGTGCAGAGTGCAGAGTAGTGAGTGCAGAGTAGTGAGTGCAGAGTAGTGCATAGTGAGTGCAGAGTAGTGCGTAGTGAGTGCAGAGTAGTGAGTGCAGAGTAGTGAGTGCAGAGTAGTGAGTGCAGAGTAGTGAGTGAGGAGTAGTGAGTAGTGAGTGCAGAGTAGTGAGTAGTGAGTGCAGAGTAGTGAGTACAGAGTGCAGAGTAGTGAGTAGTGAGTGCAGAGTAGTGAGTGCAGAGTGCAGAGTAGTGAGTAGTGAGTGCAGAGTAGTGAGTGCAGAGTAGTGGGTAGTGAGTGCAGAGTAGTGAGTGCAGAGTAGTGAGTAGTGAGTGCAGAGTAGTGAATAGTGAGTGCAGATTAGTGAGTGCAGAGTGCAGAGTAGTGAGTAGTGAGTGCAGAGTAGTGAGTGCAGAGTAGTGAGTAGTGAGTGCAGAGTAGTGAGTAGTGAGTGCAGAGTAGTGAGTGCAGAGTAGTGAGTGCAGAGTGCAGAGTAGTGAGTGCAGAGTAGTGAGTTGTGAGTTCAGAGTAGTGAGTAGTGAGTGCAGAGTAGTGAGTGCACAGTAGTGAGTCGTGAGTGCAGAGTGCAGAGTAGTGAGTAGTGAGTGCAGAGTAGTGAGTACAGAGCGCAGAGTAGTGAGTAGTGAGTGCAGAGTAGTGAGTGCAGAGTAGTGAGTAGTGAGTGCAGAGTAGTGAGTGCAGAGTAGTGAGTAGTGAGTGCAGAGTAGTGAATAGTGAGTGCAGAGTAGTGAGTGCAGAGTGCAGAGTAGTGAGTAGTGATTGTAGAGTAGTGAGTGCAGAGTAGTGAGTAGTGAGTGCAGAGTAGTGAGTAGTGAGTGCAGAGTAGTGAGTGCAGAGTAGTGAGTGCAGAGTGCAGAGTAGTGAGTGCAGAGTAGTGAGAGAGGAGTAGTGAGTAGTGAGTGCAGAGTAGTGAGTAGTGAGTGCAGAGTAGTGAGTGCAGAGTAGTGAGTAGTGAGTGCAGAGTAGTGAGTGCAGAGTAGTGAGTGCAGAGTGGTGAGTGCAGAGTAGTGAGTGCAGAGTGCAGAGTAGTGAGTAGTGAGTGCAGAGTAGTGAGTGCAGAGTAGTGAGTAGTGAGTGCAGAGTGCAGAGTAGTGAGTGCAGAGTGCAGAGTAGTGAGTGCAGAGTAGTGAGTGCAGAGTAGTGAGTAGTGAGTGCAGAGTAGTGAGTGCAGAGTAGTGTGTAGTGAGTGCAGAGTAGTGCGTAGTGAGTGCAGAGTAGTGAGTGCAGAGTAGTGAGTAGTGAGTGCAGAGTAGTGAGTGCAGAGTAGTGAGTAGTGAGTGCAGAGTAGTGCATAGTGAGTGCAGAGTAGTGAGTGCAGAGTAGTGAGTAGTGAGTGCAGAGTAGTGAGTGCAGAGTAGTGAGTAGTGAGTTCAGAGTAGTGAGTGCAGATGACTAGTAGTGAGTGCAGAGTAGTGAGTGCAGAGTAGTGAGTGCAGAGTAGTGAGTGCAGAGTAGTGAGTAGTGAGTGCAGAGTAGTGAGTAGTGAGAGCAGAGTAGTGAGTGCAGAGTGCAGAGTAGTGAGTAGTGAATGCAGAGTAGTGAGTGCAGAGTAGTGGGTAGTGAGTGCAGAGTAGTGAGTGCAGAGTAGTGAGTAGTGAGTGCAGAGTAGTGAATAGTGAGTGCAGAGTAGTGAGTGCAGAGTGCAGAGTAGTGAGTAGTGAGTGCAGAGTAGTGAGTGCAGAGTAGTGAGTAGTGAGTGCAGAGTAGTGAGTGCAGAGTAGTGAGTGCAGAGTAGTGAGTGCAGAGTGCAGAGTAGTGAGTGCAGAGTAGTGAGTTGTGAGTGCAGAGTAGTGAGTAGTGAGAGCAGAGTAGTGAGTGCAGAGTGCAGAGTAGTGAGTAGTGAATGCAGAGTAGTGAGTGCAGAGTAGTGGGTAGTGAGTGCAGAGTAGTGAGTGCAGAGTAGTGAGTAGTGAGTGCAGAGTAGTGAATAGTGAGTGCAGAGTAGTGAGTGCAGAGTGCAGAGTAGTGAGTAGTGAGTGCAGAGTAGTGAGTGCAGAGTAGTGAGTAGTGAGTGCAGAGTAGTGAGTGCAGAGTAGTGAGTGCAGAGTGCAGAGTAGTGAGTGCAGAGTAGTGAGTTGTGAGTGCAGAGTAGTGAGTAGTGAGTGCAGAGTAGTGAGTGCACAGTAGTGAGTCGTGAGTGCAGAGTGCAGAGTAGTGAGTAGTGAGTGCAGAGTAGTGAGTACAGAGCGCAGAGTAGTGAGTAGTGAGTGCAGAGTAGTGAGTGCAGAGTAGTGAGTAGTGAGTGCAGAGTAGTGAGTGCAGAGTAGTGAATAGTGAGTGCAGAGTAGTGAGTGCAGAGTAGTGAGTAGTGATTGTAGAGTAGTGAGTGCAGAGTAGTGAGTAGTGAGTGCAGAGTAGTGAGTAGTGAGTGCAGAGTAGTGAGTGCAGAGTAGTGAGTGCAGAGTAGTGAGAGAGGAGTAGTGAGTAGTGAGTGCAGAGTAGTGAGTAGTGAGTGCAGAGTAGTGAGTGCAGAGTAGTGAGTAGTGAGTGCAGAGTAGTGAGTGCAGAGTAGTGAGTGCATAGTGGTGAGTGCAGAGTAGTGAGTGCAGAGTGCAGAGTAGTGAGTAGTGAGTGCAGAGTAGTGAGTAGTGAGTGCAGAGTAGTAAGTGCAGAGTAGAGAGTAGTGAGTGCAGAGTAGTGAATAGTGAGTGCAGAGTAGTGAGTGCAGAGTAGTGAGTAGTGAGTGCAGAGTAGTGAGTGCAGAGTAGTGAGTAGTGAGTGCAGAGTAGTGAGTGCAGAGTAGTGAGTGCAGAGTAGTGAGTGCAGAGTAGTGAGTGCAGAGTAGTAAGTGCAGAGTAGTGAGTAGTGAGTGCAGAGTGCAGAGTAGTGAGTAGTGAGTGCAGAGTAGTGAGTGCAGAGTGCAGAGTAGTGAGTAGTGAGTGCAGAGTAGTGAGCGCAGAGTGCAGAGTAGTGAGTGCAGAGTAGTGAGTGCAGAGTAGTGAGTAGTGAGTGCAGAGTAGTGAGTGCAGAGTAGTAAGTAGTGAGTGCAGAGTAGTGAATAGTGAGTGCAGAGTAGTGAGTGCAGAGTGCAGAGTAGTGAGTAGTGAGTGCAGAGTAGTGAGTAGTGAGTGCAGAGTAGTGAGTGCAGAGTAGTGAGTGCAGAGTGGTGAGTGCAGAGTAGTGAGTGCAGAGTGCAGAGTAGTGAGTAGTGAGTGCAGAGTAGTGAGTGCAGAGTAGTGAGTAGTGAGTGCAGAGTGCAGAGTAGTGAGTGCAGAGTAGTGAGTGCAGAGTAGTGAGTAGTGAGTGCAGAGTAGTGAGTGCAGAGTAGTGTGTAGTGAGTGCAGAGTAGTGCGTAGTGAGTGCAGAGTAGTGAGTGCAGAGTAGTGAGTAGTGAGTGCAGAGTAGTGAGTGCAGAGTAGTGAGTAGTGAGTGCAGAGTAGTGCATAGTGAGTGCAGAGTAGTGAGTGCAGAGTAGTGAGTAGTGAGTGCAGAGTAGTGAGTGCAGAGTAGTGAGTAGTGAGTTCAGAGTAGTGAGTGCAGATGACTAGTAGTGAGTGCAGAGTAGTGAGTGCAGAGTAGTGAGTGCAGAGTAGTGAGTGCAGAGTAGTGAGTAGTGAGTGCAGAGTAGTGAGTAGTGAGAGCAGAGTAGTGAGTGCAGAGTGCAGAGTAGTGAGTAGTGAATGCAGAGTAGTGAGTGCAGAGTAGTGGGTAGTGAGTGCAGAGTAGTGAGTGCAGAGTAGTGAGTAGTGAGTGCAGAGTAGTGAATAGTGAGTGCAGAGTAGTGAGTGCAGAGTGCAGAGTAGTGAGTAGTGAGTGCAGAGTAGTGAGTGCAGAGTAGTGAGTAGTGAGTGCAGAGTAGTGAGTGCAGAGTAGTGAGTGCAGAGTAGTGAGTGCAGAGTGCAGAGTAGTGAGTGCAGAGTAGTGAGTTGTGAGTGCAGAGTAGTGAGTAGTGAGTGCAGAGTAGTGAGTGCACAGTAGTGAGTCGTGAGTGCAGAGTGCAGAGTAGTGAGTAGTGAGTGCAGAGTAGTGAGTACAGAGCGCAGAGTAGTGAGTAGTGAGTGCAGAGTAGTGAGTGCAGAGTAGTGAGTAGTGAGTGCAGAGTAGTGAGTGCAGAGTAGTGAATAGTGAGTGCAGAGTAGTGAGTGCAGAGTAGTGAGTAGTGATTGTAGAGTAGTGAGTGCAGAGTAGTGAGTAGTGAGTGCAGAGTAGTGAGTAGTGAGTGCAGAGTAGTGAGTGCAGAGTAGTGAGTGCAGAGTGCAGAGTAGTGAGTGCAGAGTAGTGAGAGAGGAGTAGTGAGTAGTGAGTGCAGAGTAGTGAGTAGTGAGTGCAGAGTAGTGAGTGCAGAGTAGTGAGTAGTGAGTGCAGAGTAGTGAGTGCAGAGTAGTGAGTGCATAGTGGTGAGTGCAGAGTAGTGAGTGCAGAGTGCAGAGTAGTGAGTAGTGAGTGCAGAGTAGTGAGTAGTGAGTGCAGAGTAGTAAGTGCAGAGTAGAGAGTAGTGAGTGCAGAGTAGTGAATAGTGAGTGCAGAGTAGTGAGTGCAGAGTAGTGAGTAGTGAGTGCAGAGTAGTGAGTGCAGAGTAGTGAGTAGTGAGTGCAGAGTAGTGAGTGCAGAGTAGTGAGTGCAGAGTAGTGAGTGCAGAGTAGTGAGTGCAGAGTAGTAAGTGCAGAGTAGTGAGTAGTGAGTGCAGAGTGCAGAGTAGTGAGTAGTGAGTGCAGAGTAGTGAGTGCAGAGTGCAGAGTAGTGAGTAGTGAGTGCAGAGTAGTGAGCGCAGAGTGCAGAGTAGTGAGTGCAGAGTAGTGAGTGCAGAGTAGTGAGTAGTGAGTGCAGAGTAGTGAGTGCAGAGTAGTAAGTAGTGAGTGCAGAGTAGTGAATAGTGAGTGCAGAGTAGTGAGTGCAGAGTGCAGAGTAGTGAGTAGTGAGTGCAGAGTAGTGAGTGCAGAGTAGTGAGTAGTGAGTGCAGAGTAGTGAGTGCAGAGTAGTGAGTGCAGAGTAGTGAGTGCAGAGTAGTGAGTGAGGAGTAGTGAGCAGTGAGTGCAGAGTAGTGAGTAGTGAGTGCGGAGTAGTGAGTGCAGAGTAGTGAGTAGTGAGTGCAGAGTAGTGAGTGCAGAGTAGTGAGTGCAGAGTAGTGAGTGCAGAGTAGTGAGTGCAGAGTGCAGAGTAGTGAGTAGTGAGTGCAGAGTTTTGAGTGCAGAGTAGTGAGTAGTGAGTGCAGAGTGCAGCGTAGTGAGTGCAGAGTAGTGAGTGCAGAGTAGTGCATAGTGAGTGCAGAGTAGTGCGTAGTGAGTGCAGAGTAGTGAGTGCAGAGTAGTGAGTGCAGAGTAGTGAGTGCAGAGTAGTGAGTGAGGAGTAGTGAGTAGTGAGTGCAGAGTAGTGAGTAGTGAGTGCAGAGTAGTGAGTACAGAGTGCAGAGTAGTGAGTAGTGAGTGCAGAGTAGTGAGTGCAGAGTGCAGAGTAGTGAGTAGTGAGTGCAGAGTAGTGAGTGCAGAGTAGTGGGTAGTGAGTGCAGAGTAGTGAGTGCAGAGTAGTGAGTAGTGAGTGCAGAGTAGTGAATAGTGAGTGCAGATTAGTGAGTGCAGAGTGCAGAGTAGTGAGTAGTGAGTGCAGAGTAGTGAGTGCAGAGTAGTGAGTAGTGAGTGCAGAGTAGTGAGTAGTGAGTGCAGAGTAGTGAGTGCAGAGTAGTGAGTGCAGAGTGCAGAGTAGTGAGTGCAGAGTAGTGAGTTGTGAGTTCAGAGTAGTGAGTAGTGAGTGCAGAGTAGTGAGTGCACAGTAGTGAGTCGTGAGTGCAGAGTGCAGAGTAGTGAGTAGTGAGTGCAGAGTAGTGAGTACAGAGCGCAGAGTAGTGAGTAGTGAGTGCAGAGTAGTGAGTGCAGAGTAGTGAGTAGTGAGTGCAGAGTAGTGAGTGCAGAGTAGTGAGTAATGAGTGCAGAGTAGTGAATAGTGAGTGCAGAGTAGTGAGTGCAGAGTGCAGAGTAGTGAGTAGTGATTGTAGAGTAGTGAGTGCAGAGTAGTGAGTAGTGAGTGCAGAGTAGTGAGTAGTGAGTGCAGAGTAGTGAGTGCAGAGTAGTGAGTGCAGAGTGCAGAGTAGTGAGTGCAGAGTAGTGAGAGAGGAGTAGTGAGTAGTGAGTGCAGAGTAGTGAGTAGTGAGTGCAGAGTAGTGAGTGCAGAGTAGTGAGTAGTGAGTGCAGAGTAGTGAGTGCAGAGTAGTGAGTGCAGAGTGGTGAGTGCAGAGTAGTGAGTGCAGAGTGCAGAGTAGTGAGTAGTGAGTGCAGAGTAGTGAGTGCAGAGTAGTGAGTAGTGAGTGCAGAGTGCAGAGTAGTGAGTGCAGAGTGCAGAGTAGTGAGTGCAGAGTAGTGAGTGCAGAGTAGTGAGTAGTGAGTGCAGAGTAGTGAGTGCAGAGTAGTGTGTAGTGAGTGCAGAGTAGTGCGTAGTGAGTGCAGAGTAGTGAGTGCAGAGTAGTGAGTAGTGAGTGCAGAGTAGTGAGTGCAGAGTAGTGAGTAGTGAGTGCAGAGTAGTGCATAGTGAGTGCAGAGTAGTGAGTGCAGAGTAGTGAGTAGTGAGTGCAGAGTAGTGAGTGCAGAGTAGTGAGTAGTGAGTTCAGAGTAGTGAGTGCAGATGACTAGTAGTGAGTGCAGAGTAGTGAGTGCAGAGTAGTGAGTGCAGAGTAGTGAGTGCAGAGTAGTGAGTAGTGAGTGCAGAGTAGTGAGTAGTGAGTGCAGAGTAGTGAGTGCAGAGTGCAGAGTAGTGAGTAGTGAATGCAGAGTAGTGAGTGCAGAGTAGTGGGTAGTGAGTGCAGAGTAGTGAGTAGTGAGTGCAGAGCAGTGAATAGTGAGTGCAGAGTAGTGAGTGCAGAGTGCAGAGTAGTGAGTAGTGAGTGCAGAGTAGTGAGTGCAGAGTAGTGAGTAGTGAGTGCAGAGTAGTGAGTGCAGAGTAGTGAGTGCAGAGTAGTGAGTGCAGAGTGCAGAGTAGTGAGTGCAGAGTAGTGAGTTGTGAGTGCAGAGTAGTGAGTAGTGAGTGCAGAGTAGTGAGTGCACAGTAGTGAGTCGTGAGTGCAGAGTGCAGAGTAGTGAGTAGTGAGTGCAGAGTAGTGAGTACAGAGCGCAGAGTAGTGAGTAGTGAGTGCAGAGTAGTGAGTGCAGAGTAGTGAGTAGTGAGTGCAGAGTAGTGAGTGCAGAGTAGTGAGTAGTGAGTGCAGAGTAGTGAATAGTGAGTGCAGAGTAGTGAGTGCAGAGTAGTGAGTAGTGATTGTAGAGTAGTGAGTGCAGAGTAGTGAGTAGTGAGTGCAGAGTAGTGAGTAGTGAGTGCAGAGTAGTGAGTGCAGAGTAGTGAGTGCAGAGTGCAGAGTAGTGAGTGCAGAGTAGTGAGAGAGGAGTAGTGAGTAGTGAGTGCAGAGTAGTGAGTAGTGAGTGCAGAGTAGTGAGTGCAGAGTAGTGAGTAGTGAGTGCAGAGTAGTGAGTGCAGAGTAGTGAGTAGTGAGTGCAGAGTGCAGAGTAGTGAGTGCAGAGTGCAGAGTAGTGAGTGCAGAGTAGTGAGTGCAGAGTAGTGAGTAGTGAGTGCAGAGTAGTGAGTGCAGAGTAGTGTGTAGTGAGTGCAGAGTAGTGCGTAGTGAGTGCAGAGTAGTGAGTAGTGAGTGCAGAGTAGTGAGTGCAGAGTAGTGAGTAGTGAGTGCAGAGTAGTGCATAGTGAGTGCAGAGTAGTGAGTGCAGAGTAGTGAGTAGTGAGTGCAGAGTAGTGAGTGCAGAGTAGTGAGTAGTGAGTTCAGAGTAGTGAGTGCAGAGGACTAGTAGTGAGTGCAGAGTAGTGAGTGCAGAGTAGTGAGTGCAGAGTAGTGAGTAGTGAGTGCAGAGTAGTGAGTAGTGAGTGCAGAGTGCAGAGTAGTGAGTAGTGAGTGCAAAGTAGTGAGTGCAGAGTGCAGAGTAGTGAGTAGTGGGCGCAGAGAAGTGAGTGCAGAGTGCAGAGTAGTGAATAGTGAGTGCAGAGTAGTGAGTAGTGAGTGCAGAGTAGTAAGTGCAGAGTAGAGAGTAGTGAGTGCAGAGTAGTGAATAGTGAGTGCAGAGTAGTGAGTGCAGAGTAGTGAGTAGTGGGTGCAGAGTAGTGAGTGCAGAGTAGTGAGTAGTGAGTGCAGAGTAGTGAGTGCAGAGTAGTGAGTGCAGAGTAGTGAGTGCAGAGTAGTGAGTGCAGAGTAGTAAGTGCAGAGTAGTGAGTAGTGAGTGCAGAGTGCAGAGTAGTGAGTAGTGAGTGCAGAGTAGTGAGTGCAGAGTGCAGAGTAGTGAGTAGTGAGTGCAGAGTAGTGAGCGCAGAGTGCAGAGTAGTGAGTAGTGAGTGCAGAGTAGTGAGTGCAGAGTAGTGAGTAGTGAGTGCAGAGTAGTGAGTGCAGAGTAGCAAGTAGTGAGTGCAGAGTAGTGAATAGTGAGTGCAGAGTAGTGAGTGCAGAGTGCAGAGTAGTGAGTAGTGAGTGCAGAGTAGTGAGTGCAGAGTAGTGAGTAGTGAGTGCAGAGTAGTGAGTGCAGAGTAGTGAGTGCAGAGTAGTGAGTGCAGAGTAGTGAGTGCAGAGTAGTGAGTGAGGAGTAGTGAGTAGTGAGTGCAGAGTAGTGAGTAGTGAGTGCAGAGTAGTGAGTGCAGAGTAGTGAGTAGTGAGTGCAGAGTAGTGAGTGCAGAGTAGTGAGTGCAGAGTAGTGAGTGCAGAGTAGTGAGTGCAGAGTGCAGAGTAGTGAGTAGTGAGTGCAGAGTTTTGAGTGCAGAGTAGTGAGTAGTGAGTGCAGAGTGCAGAGTAGTGAGTGCAGAGTGCAGAGTAGTGAGTGCAGAGTAGTGAGTGCAGAGTAGTGCATAGTGAGTGCAGAGTAGTGCGTAGTGAGTGCAGAGTAGTGAGTAGTGAGTGCAGAGTAGTGAGTGCAGAGTAGTGAGTGCAGAGTAGTGAGTGCAGAGTAGTGAGTGAGGAGTAGTAAGTAGTGAGTGCAGAGTAGTGAGTAGTGAGTGCAGAGTAGTGAGTGCAGAGTAGTGAGTAGTGAGTGCAGAGTAGTGAGTACAGAGTGCAGAGTAGTGAGTAGTGAGTGCAGAGTAGTGAGTGCAGAGTGCAGAGTAGTGAGTAGTGAGTGCAGAGTAGTGAATAGTGAGTGCAGAGTAGTGAGTGCAGAGTAGTGAGTAGTGAGTGCAGAGTAGTGAATAGTGAGTGCAGAGTAGTGAGTGCAGAGTGCAGAGTAGTGAGTAGTGAGTGCAGAGTAGTGAGTGCAGAGTAGTGAGTAGTGAGTGCGGAGTAGGGAGTAGTGAGTGCAGAGTAGTGAGTGCAGAGTAGTGAGTGCAGAGTGCAGAGTAGTGAGTGCAGAGTAGTGAGTTGTGAGTGCAGAGTAGTGAGTAGTGAGTGCAGAGTAGTGAGTGCAGAGTAGTGAGTAGTGAGTGCAGAGTAGTGAGTGCAGAGTAGTGAGTGCAGAGTGCAGAGTAGTGAGTATTGAGTGCAGAGTAGTGAGTAGTGAGTGCAGAGTAGTGAGTGCAGAGTAGTGAGTAGTAAGTGCAGAGTAGTGAGTGCAGAGTAGTGAGTAGTGAGTGCAGAGTAGTGAGTGCAGAGTAGTGCGTAGTGAGTGCAGAGTAGTGTGTAGTGAGTGCAGAGTAGTGAGTGCAGAGTAGTGAGTGCAGAGTAGTGAGTGCAGAGTAGTGAGTAGTGAGTTCAGAGTAGTGAGTGCAGAGGACTAGTAGTGAGTGCAGAGTAGTGAGTGCAGAGTAGTGAGTGCAGAGTAGTGAGTAGTGAGTGCAGAGTAGTGAGTAGTGAGTGCAGAGTAGTGAGTGCAGAGTAGTGAGTGCAGAGTGCAGAGTAGTGAGTAGTGAGTGCAAAGTAGTGAGTGCAGAGTAGTGAGTAGTGAGTGCAGAGAAGTGAGTGCAGAGTGCAGAGTAGTGAGTAGTGAGTGCGGAGTAGTGAGTAGTGAGTGCAGAGTAGTAAGTGCAGAGTAGAGAGTAGTGAGTGCAGAGCAGTGAATAGTGAGTGCAGAGTAGTGAGTGCAGAGTGCAGAGTAGTGAGTAGTGAGTGCAGAGTAGTGAGTGCAGAGTTGAGTGCAGAGTAGTGAGTGCAGAGTAGTGAGTTGTGAGTGCAGAGTAGTGAGTAATGAGTGCAGAGTAGTGAGTGCAGAGTAGTGAGTCGTGAGTGCAGAGTGCAGAGTAGTGAGTAGTGAGTGCAGAGTAGTGAGTACAGAACGCAGAGTAGTGAGTAGTGAGTGCAGAGTAGTGAGTAGTGAGTGCAGAGTAGTGAGTGCAGAGTAGTGAGTAGTGAGTGCAGAGTAGTGAGTGCAGAGTAGTGAGTGCAGAGTGCAGAGTAGTGAGTAGTGAGTGCAGAGTAGTGAGTAGTGAGTGCAGAGTAGTGAGTGCAGAGTAGTGAGTAGTAAGTGCAGAGTAGTGAGTGTAGAGTAGTGAGTAGTGAGTGCAGAGTAGTGAGTGCAGAGTAGTGCGTAGTGAGTGCAGAGTAGTGTGTAGTGAGTGCAGAGTAGTGAGTGCAGAGTAGTGAGTAGTGAGTGCAGAGTAGTGAGTGCAGAGTAGTGAGTAGTGAGTTCAGAGTAGTGAGTGCAGAGGACTAGTAGTGAGTGCAGAGTAGTGAGTGCAGAGTAGTGAGTGCAGAGTAGTGAGTAGTGAGTGCAGAGTAGTGAGTAGTGAGTGCAGAGTAGTGAGTGCAGAGTAGTGAGTGCAGAGTGCAGAGTAGTGAGTAGTGATTGCAAAGTAGTGAGTGCAGAGTAGTGAGTAGTGAGTGCAGAGAAGTGAGTGCAGAGTGCAGAGTAGTGAGTAGTGAGTGCGGAGTAGTGAGTAGTGAGTGCAGAGTAGTAAGTGCAGAGTAGAGAGTAGTGAGTGCAGAGCAGTGAATAGTGAGTGCAGAGTAGTGAGTGCAGAGTGCAGAGTAGTGAGTAGTGAGTGCAGAGTAGTGAGTGCAGAGTTGAGTGCAGAGTAGTGAGTGCAGAGTAGTGAGTAGTGAGTGCAGAGTAGTGAGTAGTGAGTGCAGAGTAGTGAGTGCAGAGTAGTGAGTCGTGAGTGCAGAGTGCAGAGTAGTGAGTAGTGAGTGCAGAGTAGTGAGTACAGAGCGCAGAGTAGTGAGTAGTGAGTGCAGAGTAGTGACTTCAGAGTAGTGAGTAGTGAGTGCAGAGTAGTGAGTGCAGAGTAGTGAGTAGTGAGTGCAGAGTAGTGAATAGTGAGTGCAGAGTAGTGAGTGCAGAGTGCAGAGTAGTGAGTAGTGAGTGCAGAGTAGTGAGTGCAGAGTAGTGAGTGCAGAGTGCAGAGTAGTGAGTGCAGAGTAGTGAGAGAGGAGTAGTGAGTAGTGAGTGCAGAGTAGTGAGTAGTGAGTGCAGAGTAGTGAGTGCAGAGTAGTGAGTAGTGAGTGCAGAGTAGTGAGTGCAGAGTAGTGAGTGCAGAGTGGTGAGTGCAGAGTAGTGAGTGCAGAGTGCAGAGTAGTGAGTAGTGAGTGCAGAGTAGTGAGTGCAGAGTAGTGAGTAGTGAGTGCAGAGTGCAGAGTAGTGAGTGCTGAGTGCAGAGTAGTGAGTGCAGAGTAGTGAGTGCAGAGTAGTGAGTAGTGAGTGCAGAGTAGTGAGTGCAGAGTAGTGTGTAGTGAGTGCAGAGTAGTGCGTAGTGAGTGCAGAGTAGTGAGTGCAGAGTAGTGAGTAGTGAGTGCAGAGTAGTGAGTGCAGAGTAGTGAGTAGTGAGTGCAGAGTAGTGCATAGTGAGTGCAGAGTAGTGAGTGCAGAGTAGTGAGTAGTGAGTGCAGAGTAGTGAGTGCAGAGTTGTGAGTAGTGAGTTCAGAGTAGTGAGTGCAGAGGACTAGTAGTGAGTGCAGAGTAGTGAGTGCAGAGTAGTGAGTGCAGAGTAGTGAGTGTAGAGTAGTGAGTAGTGAGTGCAGAGAGCAGAGTAGTGAGTAGTGAGTGCAAAGTAGTGAGTGCAGAGTGCAGAGTAGTGAGTAGTGGGCGCAGAGAAGTGAGTGCAGAGTGCAGAGTAGTGAGTAGTGAGTGCAGAGTAGTGAGTAGTGAGTGCAGAGTAGTAAGTGCAGAGTAGAGAGTAGTGAGTGCAGAGTAGTGAATAGTGAGTGCAGAGTATTGAGTGCAGAGTAGTGAGTAGTGAGTGCAGAGTAGTGATTGCAGAGTAGTGAGTGCAGAGTAGTGAGTGCAGAGTAGTAAGTGCAGAGTAGTGAGTAGTGAGTGCAGAGTGCAGAGTAGTGGGTAGTGAGTGCAGAGTAGTGAGTGCAGAGTGCAGAGTAGTGAGTAGTGAGTGCAGAGTAGTGAGTGCAGAGTGCAGAGGAGTGAGTAGTGAGTGCAGAGTAGTGAGTGCAGAGTAGTGAGTAGTGAGTGCAGAGTAGTGAGTGCAGAGTAGTAAGTAGTGAGTGCAGAGTAGTGAATAGTGAGTGCAGAGTACTGAGTGCAGAGTGCAGAGTAGTGAGTAGTGAGTGCAGAGTAGTTAGTGCAGAGTAGTAAGTAGTGAGTGCAGAGTAGTGAGTGCAGAGTAGTGAGTGCAGAGTAGTGAATGCAGAGTAGTGAGTGCAGAGTAGTGAATGCAGAGTAGTGAGTGAGGAGTAGTGAGTAGTGAGTGCAGAGTAGTGAGTAGTGAGTGCAGAGTAGTGAGTGCAGAGTAGTGAGTAGTGAGTGCAGAGTAGTGAGTGCAGAGTAGTGAGTGCAGAGTAGTGAGTGCAGAGTGCAGAGTAGTGAGTAGTGAGTGCAGAGTTTTGAGTGCAGAGTAGTGAGTAGTGAGTGCAGAGTGCAGAGTAGTGAGTGCAGAGTGCAGAGTAGTGAGTGCAGAGTAGTGAGTGCAGAGTAGTGAGTAGTGAGTGCAGAGTAGTGAGTGCAGAGTAGTGCATAGTGAGTGCAGAGTAGTGGGTAGTGAGTGCAGAGTAGTGAGTGCAGAGTAGTGAGTAGTGAGTGCAGAGTAGTGAGTGCAGAGTAATGAGTTGTGAGTGCAGAGTAGTGAGTGCAGAGTAGTGAGTGCAGAGTAGTGAGTGCAGAGTAGTGAGTAGTGAGTGCAGAGTAGTGAGTAGTGAGTGCAGAGTAGTGAGTAGTGAGTGCAGAGTAGTGAGTAGTGAGTGCAGAGTAGAGAGTGCAGAGTGCAGAGTAGTGAGTAGTGAGTGCAGAGTAGTGAGTGCAGAGTAGTGAGTAGTGAGTGCAGAGTAGTGAGTAGTGAGTGCAGAGTAGTGAGTAGTGAGTGCAGAGTAGAGAGTGCAGAGTGCAGAGTAGTGAGTAGTGAGTGCAGAGTAGTGAGTGCAGAGTAGTGAGTAGTGAGTGCAGAGTAGTGAGTAGTGAGTGCAGAGTAGTGAGTGCAGAGTAGTGAGTGCAGAGTGCAGAGTAGTGAGTGCAGAGTAGTGAGAGAGGAGTAGTGAGTAGTGAGTAGTGAGTGCAGAGTAGTGAGTGCAGAGTAGTGAGTAGTGAGTGCAGAGTAGTGAGTGCAGAATGGTGAGTGCAGAGTAGTGAGTGCAGAGTGCAGAGTAGTGAGTAGTGAGTGCAGAGTAGTGAGTGCAGAGTAGTGAGTAGTGAGTGCAGAGTGCAGAGTAGTGAGTGCAGAGTGCAGAGTAGTGAGTGCAGAGTAGTGAGTGCAGAGTAGTGAGTAGTGAGTGCAGAGTAGTGAGTGCAGAGTAGTGTGTAGTGAGTGCAGAGTAGTGCGTAGTGAGTGCAGAGTAGTGAGTGCAGAGTAGTGAGTAGTGAGTGCAGAGTAGTGAGTGCAGAGTAGTGAGTAGTGAGTGCAGAGTAGTGCATAGTGAGTGCAGAGTAGTGAGTGCAGAGTAGTGAGTAGTGAGTGCAGAGTAGTGAGTAATGAGTGCAGAGTAGTGAGTGCAGAGTAGTGAGTCGTGAGTGCAGAGTGCAGAGTAGTGAGTAGTGAGTGCAGAGTAGTGAGTACAGAACGCAGAGTAGTGAGTAGTGAGTGCAGAGTAGTGAGTAGTGAGTGCAGAGTAGTGAGTGCAGAGTAGTGAGTAGTGAGTGCAGAGTAGTGAGTGCAGAGTAGTGAGTGCAGAGTGCAGAGTAGTGAGTAGTGAGTGCAGAGTAGTGAGTAGTGAGTGCAGAGTAGTGAGTGCAGAGTAGTGAGTAGTAAGTGCAGAGTAGTGAGTGTAGAGTAGTGAGTAGTGAGTGCAGAGTAGTGAGTGCAGAGTAGTGCGTAGTGAGTGCAGAGTAGTGTGTAGTGAGTGCAGAGTAGTGAGTGCAGAGTAGTGAGTAGTGAGTGCAGAGTAGTGAGTGCAGAGTAGTGAGTAGTGAGTTCAGAGTAGTGAGTGCAGAGGACTAGTAGTGAGTGCAGAGTAGTGAGTGCAGAGTAGTGAGTGCAGAGTAGTGAGTAGTGAGTGCAGAGTAGTGAGTAGTGAGTGCAGAGTAGTGAGTGCAGAGTAGTGAGTGCAGAGTGCAGAGTAGTGAGTAGTGATTGCAAAGTAGTGAGTGCAGAGTAGTGAGTAGTGAGTGCAGAGAAGTGAGTGCAGAGTGCAGAGTAGTGAGTAGTGAGTGCGGAGTAGTGAGTAGTGAGTGCAGAGTAGTAAGTGCAGAGTAGAGAGTAGTGAGTGCAGAGCAGTGAATAGTGAGTGCAGAGTAGTGAGTGCAGAGTGCAGAGTAGTGAGTAGTGAGTGCAGAGTAGTGAGTGCAGAGTTGAGTGCAGAGTAGTGAGTGCAGAGTAGTGAGTAGTGAGTGCAGAGTAGTGAGTAGTGAGTGCAGAGTAGTGAGTGCAGAGTAGTGAGTCGTGAGTGCAGAGTGCAGAGTAGTGAGTAGTGAGTGCAGAGTAGTGAGTACAGAGCGCAGAGTAGTGAGTAGTGAGTGCAGAGTAGTGACTTCAGAGTAGTGAGTAGTGAGTGCAGAGTAGTGAGTGCAGAGTAGTGAGTAGTGAGTGCAGAGTAGTGAATAGTGAGTGCAGAGTAGTGAGTGCAGAGTGCAGAGTAGTGAGTAGTGAGTGCAGAGTAGTGAGTGCAGAGTAGTGAGTGCAGAGTGCAGAGTAGTGAGTGCAGAGTAGTGAGAGAGGAGTAGTGAGTAGTGAGTGCAGAGTAGTGAGTAGTGAGTGCAGAGTAGTGAGTGCAGAGTAGTGAGTAGTGAGTGCAGAGTAGTGAGTGCAGAGTAGTGAGTGCAGAGTGGTGAGTGCAGAGTAGTGAGTGCAGAGTGCAGAGTAGTGAGTAGTGAGTGCAGAGTAGTGAGTGCAGAGTAGTGAGTAGTGAGTGCAGAGTGCAGAGTAGTGAGTGCTGAGTGCAGAGTAGTGAGTGCAGAGTAGTGAGTGCAGAGTAGTGAGTAGTGAGTGCAGAGTAGTGAGTGCAGAGTAGTGTGTAGTGAGTGCAGAGTAGTGCGTAGTGAGTGCAGAGTAGTGAGTGCAGAGTAGTGAGTAGTGAGTGCAGAGTAGTGAGTGCAGAGTAGTGAGTAGTGAGTGCAGAGTAGTGCATAGTGAGTGCAGAGTAGTGAGTGCAGAGTAGTGAGTAGTGAGTGCAGAGTAGTGAGTGCAGAGTTGTGAGTAGTGAGTTCAGAGTAGTGAGTGCAGAGGACTAGTAGTGAGTGCAGAGTAGTGAGTGCAGAGTAGTGAGTGCAGAGTAGTGAGTGTAGAGTAGTGAGTAGTGAGTGCAGAGAGCAGAGTAGTGAGTAGTGAGTGCAAAGTAGTGAGTGCAGAGTGCAGAGTAGTGAGTAGTGGGCGCAGAGAAGTGAGTGCAGAGTGCAGAGTAGTGAGTAGTGAGTGCAGAGTAGTGAGTAGTGAGTGCAGAGTAGTAAGTGCAGAGTAGAGAGTAGTGAGTGCAGAGTAGTGAATAGTGAGTGCAGAGTATTGAGTGCAGAGTAGTGAGTAGTGAGTGCAGAGTAGTGATTGCAGAGTAGTGAGTGCAGAGTAGTGAGTGCAGAGTAGTAAGTGCAGAGTAGTGAGTAGTGAGTGCAGAGTGCAGAGTAGTGGGTAGTGAGTGCAGAGTAGTGAGTGCAGAGTGCAGAGTAGTGAGTAGTGAGTGCAGAGTAGTGAGTGCAGAGTGCAGAGGAGTGAGTAGTGAGTGCAGAGTAGTGAGTGCAGAGTAGTGAGTAGTGAGTGCAGAGTAGTGAGTGCAGAGTAGTAAGTAGTGAGTGCAGAGTAGTGAATAGTGAGTGCAGAGTACTGAGTGCAGAGTGCAGAGTAGTGAGTAGTGAGTGCAGAGTAGTTAGTGCAGAGTAGTAAGTAGTGAGTGCAGAGTAGTGAGTGCAGAGTAGTGAGTGCAGAGTAGTGAATGCAGAGTAGTGAGTGCAGAGTAGTGAATGCAGAGTAGTGAGTGAGGAGTAGTGAGTAGTGAGTGCAGAGTAGTGAGTAGTGAGTGCAGAGTAGTGAGTGCAGAGTAGTGAGTAGTGAGTGCAGAGTAGTGAGTGCAGAGTAGTGAGTGCAGAGTAGTGAGTGCAGAGTGCAGAGTAGTGAGTAGTGAGTGCAGAGTTTTGAGTGCAGAGTAGTGAGTAGTGAGTGCAGAGTGCAGAGTAGTGAGTGCAGAGTGCAGAGTAGTGAGTGCAGAGTAGTGAGTGCAGAGTAGTGAGTAGTGAGTGCAGAGTAGTGAGTGCAGAGTAGTGCATAGTGAGTGCAGAGTAGTGGGTAGTGAGTGCAGAGTAGTGAGTGCAGAGTAGTGAGTAGTGAGTGCAGAGTAGTGAGTGCAGAGTAATGAGTTGTGAGTGCAGAGTAGTGAGTGCAGAGTAGTGAGTGCAGAGTAGTGAGTGCAGAGTAGTGAGTAGTGAGTGCAGAGTAGTGAGTAGTGAGTGCAGAGTAGTGAGTAGTGAGTGCAGAGTAGTGAGTAGTGAGTGCAGAGTAGAGAGTGCAGAGTGCAGAGTAGTGAGTAGTGAGTGCAGAGTAGTGAGTGCAGAGTAGTGAGTAGTGAGTGCAGAGTAGTGAGTAGTGAGTGCAGAGTAGTGAGTAGTGAGTGCAGAGTAGAGAGTGCAGAGTGCAGAGTAGTGAGTAGTGAGTGCAGAGTAGTGAGTGCAGAGTAGTGAGTAGTGAGTGCAGAGTAGTGAGTAGTGAGTGCAGAGTAGTGAGTGCAGAGTAGTGAGTGCAGAGTGCAGAGTAGTGAGTGCAGAGTAGTGAGAGAGGAGTAGTGAGTAGTGAGTAGTGAGTGCAGAGTAGTGAGTGCAGAGTAGTGAGTAGTGAGTGCAGAGTAGTGAGTGCAGAATGGTGAGTGCAGAGTAGTGAGTGCAGAGTGCAGAGTAGTGAGTAGTGAGTGCAGAGTAGTGAGTGCAGAGTAGTGAGTAGTGAGTGCAGAGTGCAGAGTAGTGAGTGCAGAGTGCAGAGTAGTGAGTGCAGAGTAGTGAGTGCAGAGTAGTGAGTAGTGAGTGCAGAGTAGTGAGTGCAGAGTAGTGTGTAGTGAGTGCAGAGTAGTGCGTAGTGAGTGCAGAGTAGTGAGTGCAGAGTAGTGAGTAGTGAGTGCAGAGTAGTGAGTGCAGAGTAGTGAGTAGTGAGTGCAGAGTAGTGCATAGTGAGTGCAGAGTAGTGAGTGCAGAGTAGTGAGTAGTGAGTGCAGAGTAGTGAGTGCAGAGTTGTGAGTAGTGAGTTCAGAGTAGTGAGTGCAGAGGACTAGTAGTGAGTGCAGAGTAGTGAGTGCAGAGTAGTGAGTGCAGAGTAGTGAGTGCAGAGTAGTGAGTAGTGAGTGCAGAGTAGTGAGTAGTGAGTGCAGAGAGCAGAGTAGTGAGTAGTGAGTGCAAAGTAGTGAGTGCAGAGTGCAGAGTAGTGAGTAGTGGGCGCAGAGAAGTGAGTGCAGAGTGCAGAGTAGTGAGTAGTGACTGCAGAGTAGTGAGTAGTGAGTGCAGAGTAGTAATTGCAGAGTAGAGAGTAGTGAGTGCAGAGTAGTGAATAGTGAGTGCAGAGTATTGAGTGCAGAGTAGTGAGTAGTGAGTGCAGAGTAGTGAGTGCAGAGTAGTGAGTAGTGAGTGCAGAGTAGTGAGTGCAGAGTAGTGAGTGCAGAGTAGTGAGTGCAGAGTAGTAAGTGCAGAGTAGTGAGTAGTGAGTGCAGAGTGCAGAGTAGTGAGTAGTGAGTGCAGAGTAGTGAGTGCAGAGTGCAGAGTAGTGAGTAGTGAGTGCAGAGTAGTGAGTGCAGAGTGCAGAGTAGTGAGTAGTGAGTGCAGAGTAGTGAGTGCAGAGTAGTGAGTAGTGAGTGCAGAGTAGTGAGTGCAGAGTAGTAAGTAGTGAGTGCAGAGTAGTGAATAGTGAGTGCAGAGTACTGAGTGCAGAGTGCAGAGTAGTGAGTAGTGAGTGCAGAGTAGTGAGTAGTGAGTGCAGAGTAGTGAGTGCAGAGTAGTGAGTGCAGAGTAGTGAGTGCAGATTAGTGAGTGCAGAGTAGTGAATGCAGAGTAGTGAGTGCAGAGTAGTGAATGCAGAGTAGTGAGTGAGGAGTAGTGAGTAGTGAGTGCAGAGTAGTGAGTAGTGAGTGCAGAGTAGTGAGTGCAGAGTAGTGAGTAGTGAGTGCAGAGTAGTGAGTGCAGAGTAGTGAGTGCAGAGTAGTGAGTGCAGAGTAGTGAGTGCAGAGTGCAGAGTAGTGAGTGCAGAGTTTTGAGTGCAGAGTAGTGAGTAGTGAGTGCAGAGTGCAGAGTAGTGAGTGCAGAGTGCAGAGTAGTGAGTGCAGAGTAGTGAGTGCAGAGTAGTGAGTAGTGAGTGCAGAGTAGTGAGTGCAGAGTAGTGAGTGCAGAGTAGTGAGTGCAGAGTAGGGAGTAGTGAGTGCAGAGTAGTGAGTAGTGAGTGCAGAGTAGTGAGTAGTGAGTGCAGAGTAGTGAGTAGTGAGTGCAGAGTAGAGAGTGCAGAGTGCAGAGTAGTGAGTAGTGAGTGCAGAGTAGTGAGTGCAGAGTAGTGAGTAGTGAGTGCAGAGTAGTGAGTAGTGAGTGCAGAGTAGTGAGTAGTGAGTGCAGAGTAGTGAGTAGTGAGTGCAGAGTAGAGAGTGCAGAGTGCAGAGTAGTGAGTAGTGAGTGCAGAGTAGTGAGTGCAGAGTAGTGAGTAGTGAGTGCAGAGTAGTGAGTAGTGAGTGCAGAGTAGTGAGTGCAGAGTAGTGAGTGCAGAGTGCAGAGTAGTGAGTGCAGAGTAGTGAGAGAGGAGTAGTGAGTAGTGAGTGCAGAGTAGTGAGTAGTGAGTGCAGAGTAGTGAGTGCAGAGTAGTGAGTAGTGAGTGCAGAGTAGTGAGTGCAGAATGGTGAGTGCAGAGTAGTGAGTGCAGAGTGCAGAGTAGTGAGTAGTGAGTGCAGAGTAGTGAGTGCAGAGTAGTGAGTAGTGAGTGCAGAGTGCAGAGTAGTGAGTGCAGAGTGCAGAGTAGTGAGTGCAGAGTAGTGAGTGCAGAGTAGTGAGTAGTGAGTGCAGAGTAGTGAGTGCAGAGTAGTGTGTAGTGAGTGCAGAGTAGTGCGTAGTGAGTGCAGAGTAGTGAGTGCAGAGTAGTGAGTAGTGAGTGCAGAGTAGTGAGTGCAGAGTAGTGAGTAGTGAGTGCAGAGTAGTGCATAGTGAGTGCAGAGTAGTGAGTGCAGAGTAGTGAGTAGTGAGTGCAGAGTAGTGAGTGCAGAGTTGTGAGTAGTGAGTTCAGAGTAGTGAGTGCAGAGGACTAGTAGTGAGTGCAGAGTAGTGAGTGCAGAGTAGTGAGTGCAGAGTAGTGAGTAGTGAGTGCAGAGTAGTGAGTAGTGAGTGCAGAGAACAGAGTAGTGAGTAGTGAGTGCAAAGTAGTGAGTGCAGAGTGCAGAGTAGTGAGTAGTGGGCGCAGAGAAGTGAGTGCAGAGTGCAGAGTAGTGAGTAGTGACTGCAGAGTAGTGAGTAGTGAGTGCAGAGTAGTAATTGCAGAGTAGAGAGTAGTGAGTGCAGAGTAGTGAATAGTGAGTGCAGAGTATTGAGTGCAGAGTAGTGAGTAGTGAGTGCAGAGTAGTGAGTGCAGAGTAGTGAGTAGTGAGTGCAGAGTAGTGAGTGCAGAGTAGTGAGTGCAGAGTAGTGAGTGCAGAGTAGTAAGTGCAGAGTAGTGAGTAGTGAGTGCAGAGTGCAGAGTAGTGAGTAGTGAGTGCAGAGTAGTGAGTGCAGAGTGCAGAGTAGTGAGTAGTGAGTGCAGAGTAGTGAGTGCAGAGTGCAGAGTAGTGAGTAGTGAGTGCAGAGTAGTGAGTGCAGAGTAGTGAGTAGTGAGTGCAGAGTAGTGAGTGCAGAGTAGTAAGTAGTGAGTGCAGAGTAGTGAATAGTGAGTGCAGAGTACTGAGTGCAGAGTGCAGAGTAGTGAGTAGTGAGTGCAGAGTAGTGAGTAGTGAGTGCAGAGTAGTGAGTGCAGAGTAGTGAGTGCAGATTAGTGAGTGCAGAGTAGTGAATGCAGAGTAGTGAGTGCAGAGTAGTGAATGCAGAGTAGTGAGTGAGGAGTAGTGAGTAGTGAGTGCAGAGTAGTGAGTAGTGAGTGCAGAGTAGTGAGTGCAGAGTAGTGAGTAGTGTGTGCAGAGTAGTGAGTGCAGAGTAGTGAGTGCAGAGTAGTGAGTGCAGAGTAGTGAGTGCAGAGTGCAGAGTAGTGAGTGCAGAGTTTTGAGTGCAGAGTAGTGAGTAGTGAGTGCAGAGTGCAGAGTAGTGAGTGCAGAGTGCAGAGTAGTGAGTGCAGAGTAGTGAGTGCAGAGTAGTGAGTAGTGAGTGCAGAGTAGTGAGTGCAGAGTAGTGCATAGTGAGTGCAGAGTAGTGCGTAGTAAGTGCAGAGTAGTGAGTGCAGAGTAGTGAGTAGTGAGTGCAGAGTAGTGAGTGCAGAGTAATGAGTAGTGAGTGCAGAGAAGTGAGTGCAGAGTAGTGAGTGCAGAGTAGTGAGTGCAGAGTAGTGAGTAGTGAGTGCAGAGTAGTGAGTAGTGAGTGCAGAGTAGTGAGTAGTGAGTGCAGAGTGCAGAGTAGTGAGTAGTGAGTGCAGAGTAGTGAGTGCAGAGTGCAGAGTAGTGAGTAGTGAGTGCAGAGTAGTGAGTGCAGAGTGCAGAGTAGTGAGTAGTGAGTGCAGAGTAGTGTGTAGTGAGTGCAGAGTAGTAAGTGCAGAGTATAGAGTAGTGAGTGCAGAATAGTGAATAGTGAGTGCAGAGTAGTGAGTGCAGAGTGCAGAGTAGTGAGTAGTGAGTGCAGAGTAGTGAGTGCCGAGTAGTGAATAGTGAGTGCAGAGTAGTGAGTGCAGAGTAGTGAGTGCAGAGTAGTGAGTAGTGAGCGCAGAGCAGTGAGTAGTGAGTGCAGAGTAGTGAGTGCAGAGTAGTGAGTAGTGAGTGCAGAGTGCAGAGTAGTGAGTAGTGAGTGCAGAGTAGTGAGTGCAGAGTGCAGAGTAGTGAGTAGTGAGTGCCGAGTGCAGAGTAGTGAGTAGTGAGTGCTGAGTAGTGAGTGCAGAGTAGTGAGTGCAGAGTAGTGAGTAGTGAGTGCAGAGTAGTGAATAGTGAGTGCAGAGTAGTGAGTGCAGAGTGCAGAGTAGTGAGTAGTGAGTGCAGAGTAGTGAATAGTGAGTGCAGAGTAGTGAGTGCAGAGTAGTGAGTGCAGAGTAGTGAGTAGTGAGTGCAGAGTAGTGAATAGTGAGTGCAGAGTAGTGAGTGCAGAGTGCAGAGTAGTGAGTAGTGAGTGCAGAGTAGTGAGTGCAGAGTAGTGAGTAGTGAGTGCAGAGTAGTGAGTAGTGAGTGCAGAGTAGTGAGTGCAGAGTAGTGAGTGCAGAGTAGTGAGTGCAGAGTGCAGAGTAGTGAGTGCAGAGTAGTGAGTGCAGAGTAGTGAGTGCAGAGTGCAGAGTAGTGAGTGCAGAGTGAGTGTGCAGAGTGCATAATAGTGAGTGCAGAGTGCCGAGTAGTGAGTGCAGAGTGAGTGTGCAGAGTGCAGAATAGTGAGTGCAGAGTGCAGAGTAGTGAGTGCAGAGCGCAGTGTAGTGAGTGCAGAGTGCAGAGTGAGTGTGCAGAATGCAGAATAGTGAGTGCAGAGTGCAGAGTAGTGAGTGCAGAGTGCAGAGTAGTTAGCGCAGAGTGCAGAGTAGTGAGTGCAGAGTGCAGAGTAGTGAGTGCAGAGTGAGTGTGCAGAATGCAGAATAGTGAGTGCAGAGTAGTTAGTAAGTGCAGAGTAGTGAGTGCAGAGTAGTGAGTGCAGAATAGTGAGTGCAGAGCAGTGAGTGCAGGTGCAGAGTGGTGTTTGCTGTTGAGTGCAGAGTGCTGTGTATTGGCAATGTAAATGACAATGCCATTTATTTATGATTTAAAGAAAAAAAAAGAAATGTCATGAGCAATGCCAATAGCTCTACCTTTAATGATGCCGAGACCATTGCATTGCAAATGCTTGTTTAATACTGTTTTAACCTTTTAAATGTGACATTTAATCTTTTGTAATAATGTTTGAGCTAGTAAGCTCTTTTTAGATATAGTTGTAATGATTAACTAAATGTGGATCTTATTATCTATGGGGTGGGGGATGAATTTGTATTTGTAAATGTCTTTTATGATTAAAAATATCGAATAAAGACTATTTTGATTTGATTTGAGATATATATATATATGTACATCAATGGGGTGGTTGAGCACTTACTTAAATCTCCATCTGACGAACCATCCCTGGCGGGTTACGCATACCGACCCTCCTCTTCGCGGACGACACGCTCCTAATCTCTAAAACCCCAATGGGACTACAGAAACTCTTGGACAATTTCCAATCATTTTGCACTGATCGGGCCTGGTAATAAATACCAACAAAACAAAATACCTCGTTCTTAATCCCCCTAAACAGAAAGTGCGTCCCCCTATTTTAAACACCGAGCCCCTGGAAAGGGTAAAAGTATTTGATTACTTAGGGATACGCATTTCAGACAAAATGGATTGGACCCCCCATCTAGACAAGATGCTGTTGAACCACAAAAGGATCACAGGTGCCCTATTGAGGGAGCAACGTTCCAGTTCGTTCAAACCAATAGGAACAGTCCTTGAGATCTATGCTGCCAAAGGTGTCAGCTCTGCCCTTTATGGAGCTGAACTTTGGGGCTCTGCATCTACTGAAGCACTACAAAAATCTGAGAATAATTTCTGTAGACAAATAATGTCCCTCCCTCAAAGCACTCCACTTTTACCCTTATTTATGGACCTTGGCTGTACCCAGATTGGCGAAATCGCGAAATTTCGTCCTCTCTTATTATGGGCCCGTATTTGGCGGGTAGAGGAACTTAGTGCCTACGCCAGAGGTCTGGAAGAAATAATGGCGTCACCACATTGGGCCAGAATCAAATGGCTAAAAGACATGAAAACCTCATTGTTGAACCTGGGCCTACTTGATTCCTGGTCAAGCAGAACCTCTCCTCCAAAACAAATACTCAAAAAGCTTTATCGGGATTGGATTTGCTCCCAAAGACATTCCAGCACATCCATTGGCAGGCTTACAGAGGATTTTTTGATGTTTAAAGACTGTCCCAGGCGAGAACCCTACCTAGACATAATCGGGAAACCATTTGCCCGGTCTTTGTATTTTAGATTTAGAACGGGTACTTTGCCACTGAATACTTTTACCAAAACATGGAAATCCTGTACAGACAAAACCGACTTGTGTCCATCATGTTTAGCCCACCCAGAGACATTAGCCCATTTCTTATTTGTCTGCAAGGAATATGCTAACCCAAGAAGGGTGTGGCTGAAGAATTTGTGCCGACAGCTGGGAACCAGGAGCCATGATGTGGCAATTAGGATACTTGTTTCGGACAGCTATGTACCCTATGTTTGTGCCCTAGCTAAATTTTTATTCTGGGCTTGGGCTATTCGAGCCAGAAAGCTTAAATACCCTGTTTAATTTCTTTTTAAAGGATATTTATTCTAGTAATGTCTTACTTTTTGCTATTAACTGGATATGTGTTATCGATTTTATTAACTTGCTTTTATGATAATGAAATTTTATCGAAATAAAGCTTTTTGACTTTGACTTTGACTTTGATATATATATATATATGTATATATATATATATATATGTTGAGTTCCTGGCGCAATCTCCATTTCTTGAAACACCAGAGGCGAAGCCCAAATACAGTTTAAGTGCTCAGGTTTATTTGGCGGAAAAACAACCCCTACGCGTTTCGAGGTAAGCCTACCTCTTGCTCATGGGTGGAGTGCAGGTAAACGCGCCAAACTTTTAAAGTGAAAGACACAGTGTTTACACAAACCACGTGGTCATAGACATTGAAGACATACCTGCAGTGCTACAATGTTACAACTTCACCGCATTTTAAATACACACTTCGTTATAAATGATAAATACTGCATCAAGCATTAATTGTGATCAGTACTGTGTAACAATAAATTATATAAAGTAAATTTATATAAAATGGCTTTCTTGAAAATGCAGTGTAACCAATCTAAAAACGATCAGTGTTTTAGGTCGAAATTAGAAATATCCTCACCTTACGTTACAGTGTTGTTGACATAATACATAAAACCAAAGTATGTTATGCGGTAATAGTCTTGATAAATACCACACACAAAATTGAAAATGTCACACAATATTGGAACCATATTGCGTGTATTAAATTCTACATCGGTTGTACTACCAAACAAGCCAAACTCAGAGTCCTAGAACATCTTAGGGCTACCTCGAAACGCGTAGGGGTTGTTTTTCCGCCAAATAAACCTGAGCACTTAAACTGTATTTGGGCTTCGACTCTGGTGTTTCAAGAAATGGAGATTGCGCCAGGAACTCAACATATCTAAGGTTTGGCGACCCTGTCGAATGCCCGCTGTAAAAGCGGCAGGAGCACGCCATCTGTGTGTTTTGTATATATATATATATATATATATATATATATATATATATATATATATATATATATATATATATATATATATATATATATATATATATATATATATGTATATATATATATATATATATATCAATACAACAAGTTTTCTTCATCAAAGTAGACACCGCACACCACTTCAATTCTGCCTATTTGTATTTATTCTCCTGTAGGTTTTTCCCACCTACGCGTTTCGGACTATACTAGTCCCTGGTCACGGTTTACAAACATTAGTCCTTTGTTTGTGTTGCATATTTATACTGGAAATCCCAAATAGCAACTTACGATGCATTGTGTGATCAGTAGGCAATTGCAGTTACGTGCTATTTTTCTAGCTCTATCGCTGTGTTACTGGTCTGCAAGTTGGCGGTTTGCAAAAGTTTTTTGGGGTAATCATTACTAATGAATTACCAGGATAATGTGAGGCATGTGTTTTTGACATATAGTATGTCAAAAAAGAGAAATTGTTTAATTTTTAATTCACAATAGCGTTTGGAATTAATAATATGCTCTCACATCAATGACCAATAGTCATAGGGTGTATGATGGCTGAGTGCCGTAATTATCCTATCCCAATTATGCATGCGCTCTGCTTGCAAGCCTTCCACACTTTGATAATAAAGTTTTAACTATTTTACTTGAATTACATGTCTGTCTAATGTGCCATTTGAAAACTTCATAGAATACCACATATTTTACTTTTTAAATAGATCAATAAATTAATCAGCATAACGCATTATTGCTTTCATGTCCATTGTGCCTTATATTTACAAATGCACATACATCTTGTCATCCCCGTTCAATCCCATTGGGGTTCTGGTTTTAAATCTGATTATTAATTTAGATTCGAGAAGTCGTAGTTTAGTAATTTGGTCACCATCTCGTTCATTCTCATTTATCACAGTTATGCCTGCATAGGTAATATCCTTCCAGGTTTTGCCAGGGTACGTTTTTAAATGTTTAGCAATCGCATAGCTATAGTCATTGTTTGTGATTGATCGTATGTGTTCAAGTATTCTCGTTTTGAGAGGGCAAGTTGTCGAGCCAATGTATTTCTTCCCACAGAAACATTGAAGTTGGTATACGACAAATTGTGATTCACGCTTAATTTTCTCTTTGATTTCAAACTTTCGCCCTTCAGAGTCTTTTAGGCTTTTGAGATTCTGACCAATTTTGCATGCCTTGCACGTTTGGCATTTTGCAAATCCATGCTGTTGTTTTTCCAGCCATGTCAAGGGCTTTGTTATTCGGAAGTGGCTGTTGACCACAGTGTATGGTATTGATGGTACTTTACGAAATACTATCAGCGGTCTTTCTCCTAGTAGAGGTCCAATTTCAGTATCTTTTTTCAGCACACTCCAGTATTTGGTCAATATGTGTCTTATTTTGAAGCTCTCCTTGAAATAGGTGAGAATCATTCGTGGTTTGTCATCATCCGCTTTTAATTCTTTGTATTTGGGAGTGTTTCTGTTCTTGTTTTGGTTCTTGCTCTTTGTTCCCCATGAGCAATGTCTGAG
>NW_028252482.1:0-3000 GCF_964263255.1 Lissotriton vulgaris
GCTGCCTAAGCAGCAAAAGTCAAGGTTGCGCCACTGCGCAAAATACCTAAACGTGGCAGCTTCCCACTACTTGCTGGGCAGCTGAGAACAAGAACAAGGCCTAATCGCTGCAGCTGGCACTAAGGGGTCGATTAGGATCGCGGACGGAAACGTGTTCCGTCCGCCGAGGAAGGTGGCAAGATACTCCGGACCTGTCCGCGGAAAAACCGCAATAGCGATTTGGATCAAATTTGATAGAAACGCCGATCGCGGCGGACGGAGCACACCAATCTCCGTCTGCGGCGGTCGAAGTACACCTGAGGCCGCGGCAGGCGGACGGAACCGAAAAAACACCGACCGCCGCGTACGCACATGACCATGAAAACAACCACTTCCACCGCGATACCTGCGTTGTGTCCGTGTCCGCAATTAGGATAACTCCGCAAGTACCCCGGTAGCCACCACGATCCACGTCCGTGGCGGTACCAATGCTACGAGATACCGTGCTCCACAGCGGAAGTCCAACACGAACAACATCCCTACAGTCAAACCAATGCCATACATTGCGACGGAATTTATCACCAAACACATGAAAAAGAACGACCACCCACCTGACACATCTAAACCAATCACAAGACACAATGACCCACCCCCAAGATCCGCATAATGCACACCTGGAAACACACCCACCTATCACCTGACTGCCAATAACCATTCACACAGGGCCAAGACACAGACTATAAATTAACTCCCACCCACTCCAGAAATCCTCTGCATCACAGCATAGCTGCTAGCAGGAGACACCACTCAGCCAACAGCAAACACAGATATCATACATATAACCCACACCCAAACACACCCTCTACACAAAGACCCACCACACCATCCCTAAACACCACACACCAGCACCTCCCAATTCACACAAACACACACCCCGAGCACCATGGCACCCAAAAAAAACCCTAAATTTACTGACACCGAGTTAAGGGTTATGGTAGATGAGATACTTCGTGTGGAACCCCACTTATTTGGGGCCCTAGTGCAGCAGACCAGCATAGCTAGGAAAAATAGCATGTGGGACCGGATTGTCACCAGGGTCAATGCCTCCGGGACCGTCCCGAGGACGAAGCAGGAAATTCAGAGGCGGTGGCATGACCTCAAGACCCGATTGAAATCCATCAGAGCCAAAAACTTTCTCTGGGCCAATCATACAGCGGTGGAACCCCCCCGGAGCCCTTACCGTACACCGAGTGGGAGGAGAAGGTGCTGACCATCCTGCACCCTGAGAGCCTTGATGGACTTGAGGAGGGAGAAGAGGCTGGTAAGTACCAACCAAGCACCACAAGCACAACAACACGGTGTGCCTCACACAACTCTGAAGACACATCTCCCAGACCCCAACCCATGCATGCAGTCCACATACTCACCAACCTCTAAACCACTCCAACAGGCCCCCATGTCCATAGGGAGGGTGGTGGTGGTGGGTGGGGTGTGTGAGGGGACGGAAGTACAACTCCCAACAGGCCCCCATGTCCATAGGGAGGGTGGTGGTGGTGGGTGGGGTGTGTGAGGGGACGGAAGTACAACTCCCAACAGGCCCCCATGTCCATAGGGAGGGTGGGGTGTGCTAGAGGTCACTACACCAACTCCCAACAGGCCCCCATGTCCATAGGGAGGGTGGTGGTGGTGGGTGGGGTGTGCTAGAGGTCACTACACCAGCTCCCAACAGGCCCCCATGTCCATAGGGAGGGTGGTGGTGGTGGGTGGGGTGTGTGAGGGGACGGAAGTACAACTCCCAACAGGCCCCCATGTCCATAGGGAGGGTGGTGGTGGTGGGTGGGGTGTGCTAGAGGTCACTACACCAACTCCCAACAGGCCCCCATGTCCATAGGGAGGGTGGTGGTGGTGGGTGGGGTGTGTGAGGGGACGGAAGTACAACTCCCAACAGGCCCCCATGCCCATAGGGAGGGTGGTGGTGGTGGGTGGGGTGTGTGAGGGGACGGAAGTACAACTCCCAACAGGCCCCCATGTCCATAGGGAGGGTGGTGGTGGTGGGTGGGGTGTGTGAGGGGACGGAAGTACAACTCCCAACAGGCCCCCATGTCCATAGGGAGGGTGGTGGTGGTGGGTGGGGTGTGCTAGAGGTCACTACACCAACTCCCAACAGGCCCCCATGTCCATAGGCAGGGTGGTGGTGGTGGGTGGGGTGTGTGAGGGGACGGAAGTACATCTCCCAACAGGCCCCCATGTCCATAGGGAGGGTGGTGGTGGTGGGTGGGGTGTGTGAGGGGACGGAACTACAACTCCCAACAGGCCCCCATGTCCATAGGGAGGGTGGTGGTGGTGGGTGGGGTGTGCTAGAGGTCACTACACCAACTCCCAACAGGCCCCCATGTCCATAGGGAGGGTGGTGGTGGGTTGGGTGTGTGAGGGGACAGAAGTACAACTCCCACTGGGCCCCCATGTCCATAGGGAGGGTGGTGGTGGTGGGTGGGGTGTGCTAGCTTTCACTACACCAACTCCCAACAGGCCCCCATGTAAGCATGGGCGAATTTTGCGGATCTCGCGTTCGCGAATTTTGCGGATTTGCGAACTCGCAATCCGCAAAATCCGCGAATTCTTGCGAATTTGCGGATTTTTTTTTTTTTTTGTGTTCGCAAGGATTTCTGCCAGTTCGCGAGGGTTTCGTACCAGTTCGCAATTGCGAACTTACATTTCGTCGCGCAACGGTCGCGAATTATGTTGTTTCTACGTCTGGTTCATCATCACAGGTTCCCAGCACCCTCTGTTTCACCACTGCAACCCTCTGTTACATCAATGCCACCCTCTGGTTCATCATTACTGTAGATTATGGGGGGGAAAAGCAAGCACACCATCCCTGCTTCAACTCAGATGAATTAATTTGGGGTTAGTTTATTAATGTGTCACTGTTTTAAAATTCCAGTCTGGCACCTGCTTCCTTATCTGTAATTTTGCTTTCTGTTGCAGTGCATTTTTTTCCCCAGGACCTTCTTTGTGGCC